>NC_056747.1:37472948-37539566 GCF_019279795.1 Protopterus annectens
AATGTGTTATTGGATGCTCAGATACAATGCTTTCATCTATGTAAATACATTGATTGCATTTATTACAAGGAATGTGTTATTGGATGCTCAGATACAATGCTTCCATCTATGTCAATACATTGATTGCATTTATTAAGGAATGTGTATATTGATGCTCAGATATCAAGCCCATCTATGTCATCAAGATTGATCAGACGAGCCACAGTGAATGTGTTATTGACGCTCAGATACAATGCTTTAATTATGGCGTCAATAAAATGTATTGCATTTTATCATTACGAGGAATGTGTGTTATTGGATGCTCAGATAATGTTCATCCATATCAGACATATTGCTGCGACTACTTCATTACAAAGGAATGCGGTTATTGACCAGACACAACAAGCTTCATCCGCGTAAATACTGGATTGCATTTAATAATAAGGATGGGCGTTATTGACGATACACGCCATCCATGTAACATTGATTGCATGATTACAGTGAATGCGTTATTGACGCCCGACAGCCAATGCTTATCTACGCAACACATTGCCTGCATTTATTGGCTGGGCGAATGACGACCAGACAACTTTACCCCTGTAAACACACCTGATCGCATTTATCATGAGGAATGGTTGACGCTCAGACAACGTCATC
The DNA here is from genome assembly GCF_019279795.1 of Protopterus annectens. Taxonomy (NCBI): domain Eukaryota; kingdom Metazoa; phylum Chordata; order Ceratodontiformes; family Protopteridae; genus Protopterus; species Protopterus annectens. The sequence goes on from NC_056747.1 coordinate 37,473,585, forward strand.
CAACAAGATTGACGCATTTATTGCGAACGTGTTATTGGACGCTTCATCCTGTCACACCGATTGCATTTTCACGTAGTGTTATTGGACGCCATCATGCCACAACACACCGATCAGCATTACAGCGAATGGATTGTGACGTTCAGACAATGCCATCTGATGTAAACAAGACGACGCATTTAAAAGAATTGGATACCAGATACAATGCTTTCATCCTCTCAATACACTGATCGCATTTATTACGAGGGACGTGTGTTATTGACAGATAATGCCATCTATGTAAATACATTGATTGCATTTATTACGAGGAATGTGTTATTGACGTCAGATACAATGCTTTCATTCATGTAAATACACCGCAGCTTATTACATGTGAATGTGTTGTTGACGCAGATACAATGCTTCATCTGTAAATACGCAAATGGACCGCATTTATTACAGGAATGTGTTATTGACGCTCAGATAATGCTTTCATCTCAACATTGACCGCATTTATTACATGGAATGTGTACAGCTGGATGCTCAGACATGCCAACGCCATCCATGTAAATACATTGATTGCATTTATTACAAGCGAATGTGTTATTGACGCTCAGATACAATGTTTTCATCATGTAACACATTGACGCATTTATTACTGCGAATGTGTTATTGATGCTCAGATACAATGCTTCATCTATGTAAACATGAATGTAAAGGCATTGACGTCAGAATGCAATATCATTCATCTGGCGTAAATACATTGACTGCATTATTTGCGAATGTGTGTTATTGGATGCTCAGATACAATGCTTCCATCGTAAAATACATTGACGCATTTATTACAAGGAATGTGTTATTGATGCTCAGATACAACGTTCATCATGTAAATACATTGATTGCATTTATTACAAGCGAATGTGTGTTGGATGCTCAGATACAATGCTTTCATCTATGTAAATAACATTGATTGCATTTATTACAAGTGAATGTGTTATTGATGCTCAGATACAATGTTCATCTATGTAAATACATTGATTGCATTTATTACAAGCGAATGTGTGTGGATGCCAGATACAATGCCACATATGTAAAACATTGACGTATTTATTACAAGGAATGCGTTGATTGGATGCTCAGATACAATGCCATTCATGTAAATACATTGATTGCATTTATTACAGTGAATGTGTGTTGTTGATGCTCAGATACAATGCTTTCATCTATGTAAACACATTGATTGCATTTATTACAAGGAATGTGTGTTGTTTGGACGCTCAGATACAATGCCATCCGCGTAAATACATTGATTGCATTTATTACAAGGAATGTGTTATTGATGCTCAGATACAATGCCATCTATGTAAATACGATTGCATTTATTACAAGGAATGTGTTATTGGATGCTCAGACACAATGCCATCCATGCAAATAGATTGATTGCATTTATTACAAGGAATGTGTTATTGATGCACAGATACAATGCTTTCATCTATGTAAATACACTGATTGCATTTATTACAAGAATGTGTATTGGATGCTCAGATACAATGCTTTCATCCATGTAAATACATTGATTGCATTTATTACGAATGTGTGTTATTGGATGCTCAGATACAATGCTTTCATCTATGTAAATACATTGATTGCATTTATTACAAGGAATGTGTGTTATTGGAGGCTCAGATACAATGCTTTCATCTATGTAAATACATTGATTGCATTTATTACAAGGAATTGTATTAACCCCTAAGTGCCTAGAGGTAGGGCAATGAGTACTAAGTGAAGGATAACATAAAATGCAATCAATGTATTTACATAGATGAAAGCATTGTAGATGAAAGCATTGTAGCTGAGCATCCAATAACACACATTCCTTGTAATAAATGCAATCAGTGTATTTACATAGATGAAAGCATTGTATCTGAGCATCCAATAACACACATTCCTTGTAATAAATGCAATCAGTGTATTTACATAGATGAAAGCATTGTATCTGAGCATCCAATAACACACATTCCTTGTAATAAATGCAATCAGTGTATTTACATAGATGAAAGCATTGTATCTGAGCATCCAATAACACACATTCCTTGTAATAAATGCAATCAGTGTATTTACATAGATGAAAGCATTGTATCTGAGCATCCAATAACACACATTCCTTGTAATAAATGCAATCAGTGTATTTACATAGATGAAAGCATTGTATCTGAGCATCCAATAACACACATTCCTTGTAATAAATGCAATCAGTGTATTTACATAGATGAAAGCATTGTATCTGAGCATCCAATAACACACATTCCTTGTAATAAATGCAATCAATGTATTTACATAGATGAAAGCATTGTATCTGAGCATCCAATAACACACATTCTTTGTAATAAATGCAATCAGTGTATTTACATAGATGAAAGCATTGTATCTGAGCATCCAATAACACACATTCCTTGTAATAAATGCAATCAATGTATTTACATAGATGAAAGCATTGTATCTGAGCATCCAATAACACACATTCCTTGTAATAAATGCAATCAGTGTATTTACATAGATGAAAGCATTGTATCTGAGCATCCAATAACACACATTCCTTGTAATAAATGCAATCAGTGTATTTACATAGATGAAAGCATTGTATCTGAGCATCCAATAACACACATTCCTTGTAATAAATGCAATCAATGTATTTACATAGATGAAAGCATTGTATCTGAGCATCCAATAACACACATTCCTTGTAATAAATGCAATCAGTGTATTTACATAGATGAAAGCATTGTATCTGAGCATCCAATAACACACATTCCTTGTAATAAATGCAATCAGTGTATTTACATAGATGAAAGCATTGTATCTGAGCATCCAATAACACACATTCCTTGTAATAAATGCAATCAATGTATTTACATAGATGAAAGCATTGTATCTGAGCATCCAATAACACACATTCCTTGTAATAAATGCAATCAGTGTATTTACATAGATGAAAGCATTGTATCTGAGCATCCAATAACACACATTCCTTGTAATAAATGCAATCAATGTATTTACATAGATGAAAGCATTGTATCTGAGCATCCAATAACACACATTCCTTGTAATAAATGCAATCAGTGTATTTACATAGATGAAAGCATTGTATCTGAGCATCCAATAACACACATTCCTTGTAATAAATGCAATCAGTGTATTTACATAGATGAAAGCATTGTATCTGAGCATCCAATAACACACATTCCTTGTAATAAATGCAATCAGTGTATTTACATAGATGAAAGCATTGTATCTGAGCATCCAATAACACACATTCCTTGTAATAAATGCAATCAATGTATTTACATAGATGAAAGCATTGTATCTGAGCATCCAATAACACACATTCCTTGTAATAAATGCAATCAATGTATTTACATAGATGAAAGCATTGTATCTGAGCATCCAATAACACACATTCCTTGTAATAAATGCAATCAATGTATTTACATAGATGAAAGCATTGTATCTGAGCATCCAATAACACACATTCCTTGTAATAAATGCAATCAATGTATTTACATAGATGAAAGCATTGTATCTGAGCATCCAATAACACACATTCCTTGTAATAAATGCAATCAATGTATTTACATAGATGAAAGCATTGTATCTGAGCATCCAATAACACACATTCCTTGTAATAAATGCAATCAATGTATTTACATAGATGAAAGCATTGTATCTGAGCATCCAATAACACACATTCCTTGTAATAAATGCAATCAATGTATTTACATAGATGAAAGCATTGTATCTGAGCATCCAATAACACACATTCCTTGTAATAAATGCAATCAATGTATTTACATAGATGAAAGCATTGTATCTGAGCATCCAATAACACACATTCCTTGTAATAAATGCAATCAATGTATTTACATAGATGAAAGCATTGTATCTGAGCATCCAATAACACACATTCCTTGTAATAAATGCAATCAATGTATTTACATAGATGAAAGCATTGTATCTGAGCATCCAATAACACACATTCCTTGTAATAAATGCAATCAATGTATTTACATAGATGAAAGCATTGTATCTGAGCATCCAATAACACACATTCCTTGTAATAAATGCAATCAATGTATTTACATAGATGAAAGCATTGTATCTGAGCATCCAATAACACATAGGATCTTTAGGTTTAACACTGGGACAGACTGCTTGAGTAGAGGCCTGCTTTACTTAGCTACGTGCACAGGCTGTACTTCTTTTTATGTGGGAAAAACTAGTAGACAACTTAGAGAGCGAGTTAGGGAGCATGTCTATCACATGAATAAGTGTTCAGAGCATAATGCACTTGCCAAGCACTCATATACCCAAGGGGGTGACCATAGTTTTAGGTTTCGTGTGATACAACTTGTTTATCCAAGTGATAGATGAGGGGATTTTTGATAACTTTGTCTTAGAATGTGAGCTCAGATGGATTATTCGCCTGAGGGTGGATAGACCACCTGGACTGAATGATAAAATTCACATAAAACCTATTTTGAAGAAAAGAAGACTCAAAAGGGCACGTAGTCATCAGTAACATTGGGGTATACTTTGGTATATGACATGAATACTATGCTGTATAGTATTTTAGTGATGTATTTTAACACTACTATATTATAAATCAATGTATTTATGACGGTGCAATTTTTGTATTAGTATTATTTTTATATTATTAGTCTGTTATGTAATACATGTTATGAATAGGTTTAGTTATAAATGTTTTTTACAAGTGTTTTTATAAGGATTATTTATAAGTATTTTTTAAGTGTCTGTTTAAAAGGATGATATGCTTTTAAATAGACTTAATGCTATTAACTAGCATTAATTGTTTTATTGTTTGACCCATGAGAAGGTACTCAGTTCTATAAGATGTATGAGCAAAGGGATATGTTTATGAGTTTGAAAAAGCCTACGGGTGAAAGCGCTAACTCTGTTTATTAAAGTTCTATTCTATGGTCTTCAGACTGTCGCCTCATTTGCCTCTATGAATTTTTGATTATAGCACGTATATTGCTGTCTATTGCTGCTTTAAAAAGATTGGGTCTACTGGAGCTACTGGCATTATAAGTATGGACAGTTCATTTTGAGTGATTTGGATTTTCAGCACTGCCATTCGTTGTGTTCTGTTTATGCAATTGACTACCTTTATATCCTACTTTTTGGCAATTTACTTTTGCCCTGCCTCGTAGAGTAAGGTTTTTATTTGCTCAGGTAACATCTGCTACATCTGGGACCAGGACAGGGGTGCACATGCTTGACTCCAAAGATCTCCATTCCAAATTGATACTGCAGATGTCTTATCTGTAGGGTTCTGCCCTTCCCCTCTTTAATGAAATGTTTCATAGCAGATGGGAGGCAACATCTGAATAGAAGAGTAAGAAGTTGTCTTAGGTCCCGTGGGATGTGCTACTGGCCACAGGTGTGGCAGCCTACTGGAGACTACATCAGAGGCCTTGGCAGTAGCAATTATAAGAATGCGGATGGGGTGAGGTTTGAGTTCTTCCAAAGAGCTCGTACCCTAGGACCTAAACATCTGCAATGAAATTAAAAAAAAAATTGATAGTCACCATTTCTTTCTATCTGTCTAGAGTTTTATTTTCTGGGGTGGAAGTTTGTGCCATCCACAATGTCGACAAACATACTGCTACAGGATGATTTTAATAAGGCCCCTGCTTGACCTGGTATACCTGGTAGGCTTCCTGTCTTCTCTTTAAAGTCTTTGAGTGAATGGCCTGGCAGATACTACAGCAAACTATGTCCACCTCTGGACCTCTGCAAAAAATGCACTGGATGTGGAAGTCTTTGTGAAGTATTTGGATCTTACATCACACCTGGTGGCTTACTCAGCTGTGGACATACTCTATACTTACATCTTAACACCTAGAAGTCCACTTCCTATAAATCCTTTTACCAACCATTAACAACTGTAAAAAGAGAGGCTGAAGGGGACTCTCCACCTGGACACTTACCTCTCAGTGTTCTTCAGTCACAGGCTTGGACCTGTATTATACTGTGATTTACTCTGTTGTAGCAAATTCATACGTGGCATGAAAGAACTAAAGCTGGTTTGGGAAGACACTATATGTAAACCAAGAATGTGAAGATGTCTGAGGTAAGGCAACATCATCCTGGCTATGGTGGAAGGGAACTCAATATGGAAAGGTAGCTGGGATGTCAGAAGAGGTTGCTATAAGTTTAACTGCCAACAGAAGCCAAAAAGAACATTTAATAGCTATTTTACTTACAATAGCCAGAGATCAGGTATCATTACAGTTGTGTTACCCATCATATAACCCTTAAAGATGAACAGCTATATATAACATCCTCAGCCATTACCTAAATTCAATCTATCCAGCTCTTTTAATCACAATTTCCTTTCTTACTTTTAAACTCCCAAATGAACACTCCATCTAACACCCCTCTTCTCATCTCTTAACTCTTTCCTCCTTCCCCCGCCCTTCTCTCACTAGTTTCCACTCTCCACCTACTTTACCAAGCTTCTTTCTCCTGTATTCCATGACTGACCTTTAACTTTTACTAACCCCACGTACCTCCTTCTCTGGTTTCCTCTCTTATTTCCCTACCTCATAAATCCTTACCCCTATGCCTTCACACTAACCTTTACTTACTTGTCTCCACTTCTTGAGCAAATATAGATTCAATTGATATACTCCTTTACTTTTGAGTATAACAGCTTGCTATTCTCTATTGTCAAACATCACTGTATTATGTTTTGTTTGATGTATTAGATTTCTTCATTGAATCATAATTCATAATATGTAATTTTTCTTTTTTGTTGTTTTCCCAACAAGTTTGTGTATCTTCTGTAATTTTACATACTAGTATAAGATACTTTTTATGCAAATTATGTTTGAATTTCACTTTGTATTCTATGTATGTACCATGGAGCTTTTCTCCCCAAGCCTCCACTAAAAATGAGCTAGCCTGGCCCAGTGGACTTTCCCGGTAAACAAATCTCGATCAATAAATAAATAAATAAAATGCTTTTGAAATTAATAATGCAAATATGAGCGGGCAATATTAGATGCACAGAGGCATCAATATACTTATTCTAAACAAACTACTGTTGGCATCACTAGGATTTATTAAATATAGAGTGCTACCCTTACCAGTGGATTGCTCTTTCAGTCCTGTCTGAATCAATATTCTGTCAGCTCCATTAAAGTACCACCTTTCTTCAGTGTTTGTCACCACAGCTAGGTCTGTGTTACTCCAGCAATATTTAAAACATCCTGTAATGTTGCCTAAACTTCAAGCAAGAGTCAACATATCACTCCACCGTTTCTTACTAGTCCTGTGCTTTGTTTTCCTTTCCACTCTATTCATCCTTTCTATACAACATCACACAGTACTTCTCACACCTGTACCTATAATATATTGTGCATTTTTGGTTTCCATAATGAGTTGTGTACTTCCCTGTACATTCAGACCCTAAACTGTGGGCAGTAAAGCCAAAGGAGGTGGAGTTTCAATATCTATTAGACATACACACCTCTAAATATGATGCACAGAGGACACTCCAGGTGCAGTTAACCATTGACAAGACCTCTATTCAAATCATAGCTAGCTACTGGCTCCCAAATCTGACTCAAGATGCCCAATCTGCCTATTTGGACCTGTTTGAATCTATCAAGATTCAATCCTTTACCCTAATTTTGGGTGACTTTAACTACCCAAACATAGACTGGAAGAGCTACTCATGCCAAAACACAAATGCCCAGAAATTCCTCAATTTTATTAATGCAAATGCCTTGGAAAAGCTAGTCATTACCCCCACAAGAGGTGATAATACTTTGGACTTGGTATTAACCAACATGAGTAACCACTGCACTTGGTAAGTGGTATTAACCAACATGAGTAACCACTGCACTTGGTAAGTGAAAGTGAAAGTGGACACTTTCGAAGTCAACATCTCCTCCAGTTAGCTAGGGTCAGACATAAAAACTTCTCCAAAGCTGGTTACATCCTCCTGAGGGATGGTATAAACAGCTTCACAGCCCCCTTCCCCTCTGTAGGAACTGGCACCAATATCCAAAACTACACCAAAGCACTATATGAGCATTTATATAGATGCATGGAATCAGGAATACCCAACAGAATTAAATCATCCTCTGCAAGGAAGAGTAAACCTGTCTGTTGGACATTTGTAATAAATAAACTCTATAACAGAAGGAAAAAATTGCTATCCAGGACCAAGAAGGAGCAGGTGCCCAATTGGAAGCAATGTCTCCTTAGCCTGAACAAGCAAATAAGAGCACTAGTGAAATCCTCCAAAGCAAACTTTGCGTCCAAATTGGCCACATCTACTAGAGACAATCATAAGGCCTTCTTCACATATGTCTGCAACCTCAAAGGAAGCACCTAGATCTGTTCAGAACTGGTGGTCAAGGGCACCACATGTACAAATACCATGGGTATAGCAAACTTGCTGGCTAGCAGATTCAGTGAAAACTTCACCCCTCTGTCCCCCATCAGTAAATCAGGACATCCCCAGTACCTGTCCCCTTCATCTTATATCTAGGGAACAGGTCATCACTGCTGTCTCAAAGGAAAAAAATACAACCTCCATGGGACCCGATAACATCCCAGGCTGCATTCTACATAAACTCATACAGGAACTTGCAGCACCATTAGGTGCCCTATTCAACCAAAGCCCGAGTACCAGCTTCACCCCAACTGAGTGGAGGACAGTCCACCAATCCGGGAAATTATAGACCCATCAGCTTAACTAGCCTGATCTGCAAGGCCATGGAAGAGATTATCATGGACCTTATTAAAAAGGACATTGGCAACCTCCAAACACTCAATCCCATACAGTTTGGCTTCATCAAGGGGAGGTCATGTCTGTTAAATTTGGTCAACTTCTTTGAGACAGTCACCAAGGCCATAGACAAGGGGAAGACTGCGCACACTGCCTACCTTGACCTGGTCAAAGCCTTCGACACTATTCCCCACTCAGGCATAATAAATAAATTCTCTCAACTAGACATCAATCTGTATGTTACCAGATGGGTAGCAAACTAGCTCACTGATAGAACCCACCTAGTCAAAATAAGGGAAGCCACCTCAAGCAGTAGAACCGCAACAAGTGCCGTACTCCAGGGTTCAGTCTTGGGGCATGTTATTTGGGATATACTTTTCTGAGGTGCAGGCCAAAACCAGTGGGCTATGATTGACCACGTTTGCAGATGACTGCAAGCTGGGTGCTGTCATCAATTCCCCTAGTGATGTGGACATCCTCCAAGAGGGTCTTACTCAGACAAATGTCTGGTGCCAGAAACATGGCCTCAAGCCGAATACCAAAAAATGCATCATCATCCCCTTTGAGGAGAGTGACATTCCCACAGATTATGACATTAATAACAACATCCTAAGCACGCAATCAGTTGTGAGGGATTTGGGCACCCAGATTGATAGCAACCTGACTTGACCACCATGTTGCTTCCCTTGTACGGAAAGCCTTCTACATGGCCCACCTCATAAGTAAGGGTATCTCATCCAGGGAGAAGGAGGTCATAACATCCCTATATTCTTCCCTTATGAGGCCCATTATTGAGTACAATGCCCCTTTTGGAATGTACCTTGCAAAGCACATGCAGCAGCTGGAGAGACCAGAGAGGTTCCTTGCCAGGAGAATCCAGGGCCTCAACCATCTACCATACACAGATAGGCTAAAAGCCCTACCCATCTACTCTGTTTCATACAGAATCCTCAGAGATGACCTCTGTCTAGCATACAAAAAGATCACGGACCCCGGATTGATGGGACTGCTGCATAGATGCAAGTCAAGCTCCACTCGAGTAACCCACACGTGCGGCCTCAACCTGGTCTGTGACATCAACAGGACATGTTTACAGGACAGATTTGTGTCCCAGAGACTCCCTCATCTGTGGAATAGACTCCCTCTCCACGTGAAGCAGAGTACCTCTTTACCCCTTTTTAAGTGCAGCCTGGATAACTGTATGGAAAACAGAAAATACACCCCTGGGATTCCACCCGTGTCCCTGCTGGACCGGGAAATTGGGTGCTGACTTGTCTAAACATGGGCTAAACTCTTGTCTAGGCTTATAAGGGCCTCAGGGCCAATAGCCTAGTTATCTCCTATGATCCCATAATTGGTGCCATCTTTGTCCACATACAGTCCTCCTGCTGCTCTTTTGCCCTATCAAGTCTGCTACAGAATCTCCATACATCTCTGAATAATGATGAAGTCATGCTGGCAGACATTCATATTCCCAATTTCAACAAGAATATTCCACCAGAACAGAGATGATCTGCATATACAGCACAGAGTCTTCTGCCATGTCTCTTCACAGTCACCCACTACATCCGAATCCTTGACAATTTGTCCATTTTGATCCAGGAACCATAAACCAAAAGTATGCCCTTCCTTACTGTTCTACCACTCAACATGGGCAGCATACCAAAAACAAAAAACATTGTATACTATAACTGCATTTCCAGATCCCCAAGCTGCTTGGCTCTAGCTTTCTTTACTGCAAGCATCCTTTCATACAGCTCAAAGACATTTCATTACAGAAACAGAAATGAGCCACTACTCCTAATCAGTGCATGGAACATACTGATTCTGACAAACTCTGACTCTTGATGCTAAAATTAAAAAGCTGATTAATACTGCACTAAAAATAATCACAGAGATTCACCTACTATAAAACCATTTTTTTCTGGTTCAATCAGCTACCAGATTAAGGCTTTCTATGATAAGTAATACAATTAGCATTTAGTTGCTAAGGTATACCATTAGCATCTAGTTGTTAAGCGGGTATGGAGACAATGTGAAAATCCGTCCCATGAAAGTAGGATACAGAGAGTTTGACAGAGCATCAGACATCAGATGTTGCTTGGCTCAGGTTAGTCAGTGTAACTATTACTAATAGTCAAAAGTTGAAGCAAAGACAGCACATGGCTAAATCCACGCATTGACCTCCTTGTCTCATTTTAGTTAAAGTAATCTTAAAAGTGCTAGTTTCTGTGTGCTGATCACACTGTTGTGCATTTATAACTTCTGATAATATTGCAGTGTGATTGACAACCAGGAACTACAGTTACTTTAAAAGTTAAAAGAAGCTAAAAACAGTTGCTCCCTATGTTGATCATGGGTCTATTTCATTTGACTGAAAGCACATTTCACTGAAACTCATTTGACTGAGCACACTTGACTGAAAGCTCACTTAATTGAAAACTCATTTGACTGAAATTCATTTCGTTGAAAGGTATATGCACTTTTCCCCATTGTAGTGTGATCCTGGATTAGCATATATAGCAAGGGGGTTGTGGTGGCATAGCCCTCCACCTATTTTATACATTTTAAACCATATACAGGGATACTTACAACTCCAATGAATAACTCTTTTTAGAAGACAATATATACCCAAACTAACTATGTGGGGAGCTATGCCCCCCCTTACTATATATATATATATATATATACTAACTCCAGGATTGCACTACAATGGGGAAATGAGTTTCAGTCAAATGAGTTTCAGTGAAATGAGCTTCAGTGAAGTGAAGTAGGCCTGCTGATCACACTGTTGTGCATTTGCAACTTCTGATAATATTACATGCGATGCATGTAATGTGATCGACAACACGGAAATGACAGTTCCTGTTTGCCGATTGTATATATGGGATTGATAATATTATTAAATCACATCGGCAACTGGGAATTGCAATTTCCACTGACATTTATGTAAAAAAAAAACACCAGATGTATTTAATACCTGACATAAACAATGTTGTTGCCACAACCAAGCCTGGATGTTAGTTGCTGGATGTGATAACTCTTACTCTATGCAGTACTTTAGCAGGGGCTGTATTGGTCAGGGTGTACAGAGTAAGAGTAGAAATGGCTGAAATGGATAAGAGATGCTTGCTTAACTCAGATGATAGACACTAGGTGTGAAGAAGTCAGTTTAAGTTGAAAAAACAACAGATAGGAAATGACAGCGACAATTACCAGGTCAGGTCCCTGAAATAACTTTTGCAGATATTTATGCACCACTGCCAAGAGGTGAGTTCAGAGGTCCTTGTGTATGCAGGAGCTCTAATTAGCAAACAAGCATTTACATTCTGATACTAGAGGATACAAATGCGCACCACAGTATAGCATTGCATATCTAACCAACATGTTTGTTACATCAAATTGACATGGAATCTTGTCTATCCTTAGAAACAGGTACAACAACTTTTGAGAGCTACAATTAACTCTTAGCTATAGTTTAATAGGGCACAGCTGATCTTTTCAACAATTAGCTCATAGGTTCTTAGTTCATAGGTTCATGGCGTCATAGTTATATACTAGGATAATGACCACCAGGGCATTTAGAAGACTAGCCTTGCACTTCCACCTAATTGGGTGCCTGTGTATCATGGGAATTTATTAGAAGGAAGAATATTAGGAAGTCTCTAGAGGTTATGTGGGGGGTATGTTACTTTAGATTATCAGAGACATGGGGGTCAGACCCAGGGTAAATTTCCGGGTTCACATCCACTGATGAAGGTTATGCTTAAATTGGGTTAGAGATGGACTCTGCTTCACATGGACGGGAATCCTCTGGGGATCCTCTGAGACACATGTCTCACCAACATCTCAGAACTTACAGTACCATTATATTTATTCACAAGGTCATATAAATAAGATTCCTCAAGACTTGAAACGTGTGCTTATTAAACCTGTTTTTAAGGGAAAGGGAAGTAGAACAAACCCAGTATAGACCCTTAAGTCTACTTTCATGTTGGAAAAAATAATGGAGAAGGTAATAGTGGATAAGTAATGTCAGAACTGGATAGGTGGGACTTGAAACCATATATAAGCATGCATATATTGAAAACAGATCTATTACCACCTGTAACATGATATTCTATAACAATATAATAACAGCTATTAATGAAAATTGTCCTGTGATGTAATTTATATAGATTTAACTTCAGCATTTGACAGGGTCATACACATAACACTGATCATAACACAGCACCAAATCACTACAAAAACTAAATATGGTCTAAAATTACTAATCAAAGTCCTAAGACTAATATCCTACTTAAGGAAAAACATCACCAAAGATGGAGATATCCATCCCAACCCAGGCCCTACCAGATCAACAGAGTCCACCAATCATCCGCTCTCCCATAGACCGGCTAACTCTCTCCTCATCTGTCACTTAAACATAAGAAGTCTGAACAACAAGGTACATAACCTACACGCCATGCTAGCAACCTATCTACCTGACATCATGTGTCTAACTGAAACATGGCTTAAACCATCAAGCAAAGACAATCAGATAATGTCACCTGGGTTCAATATACTCAGAGCTGACCGAATAAAGAAAAGAGGAGGTGGGATAGCTGTCCTTTATAAAAATACGCTTAACATCCTAACTAACCCCAAACAACCACCCCAGGTTGCTAATGCTGAAATATTAGCTCTAAAACTACAACTAAACAAACTAAAAAGCGTAAACCTAATAGTTATCTATATCCCCCCAGGGAACAATATTGAAACTTTAGAAGCCATCTTAAATTGGATAGATAACAACTATCTTCAAGAAACAATAGTCCTGGGAGATGTTAACATTGACTGGAACCAATGCTCTGCATGGTCCAATCCTACTTCTTTAAATCTCCATGGTTTCTCTCAGATTATAACCTCTACCACCAGACTAGGTAATATTAAACAAAAAGAGAGCATACTTGACTGGATACTCGTCAAGGAGCACCCCCAAAAATATACCTCAGGGACACTCCCCAATGATCTTAGTGATCATATGCTCACATACATTATGAAATATAATACAAACAATGCTAGCATGCCGGTGTATAGAACTATCAGAAACAAAAAAAAAATTGACCCAATAAAATTTAACATGGAACTCAAACACTGCAACTGGTCAAAGCTAACATTCCTTCTCCTAGATGTTGCAGTCTCACATTTTAACAAAACATTCCTTACCATACTTGACTCTCATGCTCCCAAAAGGGTATCTAGAATCAAAACACAAATAGCACCCTGGCTAACCACAGAGACTAAAACCAAAATAACTAATAGAGACAAAGCATGGGCCAAGTGGCGTACTACCAAGTTACCACTAGACCGTGTCAACTTCCAGCAAATAAGAAATGAAACTAAAAAGGCCACCGCTCTAGATAAGAAAAAAATACTTTCACCACTTACAACACAAACACCAAAAGAACCCTCAAAAATTCTGGACAGGATTGAACAAACTTTTCCAACCAGGAAAATCCACACTCCTACCCCAGGAACTCTATCTGACAAGAACCAAGAAAAAGTAGCCAACAACTTTAATACCTTCTTCACCGAAACCATTCAGTCCTTAGCCAACCAGCTACCTGCTCCCTCGATCACCCCAAAAAATACCACACATAACTCCCCACTATCCTTTAACCTCCAACCCATATCCACCGCCTTCATTCGATCCCTATTGAAAAAACTAAAGCCAACTACCCTTTCAGCTGATCTTCTTCCAGCTGAATACCTGCAAATTGCTGCAGATGCCATAGCCTACCCCATTTCAATCTTAATTAACAGAACTATTACTGAGGCCACAATCCCAGCAATATGGAAAATATCTTATGTCATACCTCTTCATAAAGGAGGAACATCCACTGAACTCTCTAACTATAGACCAATAGCCATACTATCACCACTTGCCAAAATCATGGAAAAGTGTGTGCATAACCAACTCATGTCCTATCTCATCCAAAACAAGCTACTAACTGACTCTCAACATGGATTTAGACCCCATCATAGCACGACTACTGCCCTCCTCTCTTTTACCGAGAAAATAAACTTTAACCGGAATAACAAAAATATTTTCTCGGCTCTCTTTCTAGATATGTCGAAAGTCTTCAACATGGTAAACCACCAGTTACTCCTCAAAACCTTAGAAACCTTACATCTAGACACCCGTGTCCTAAACTGGTTTCAGGCCTACCTCGCAGGCAGACAACAGGCAGTAATGTGGCAGAACAAGCTCTCCTGCCTACTACCAAACACCATAGGCGTACCTCAAGGGTCCATTTTAGGACCTCTTCTCTTCTCAATATTCATAAATGACCTCCATTCAGTTATCCCCGAAGCCACCTGCATCCAATATACAGATGACTCAACTCTCATCTGTTCTAATCCCATCCTAGATAACCTTCTAACAACTACCCAACACAGCTTTACCATAGTTGAAAACTGGCTAACAGACCATCAACTCATCCTAAACCCAAAAAAACCAACTACTTCTCTTCCACCCAACTAACACAACACCTATCACACACTTCACTATTCAATCCAATAACGGTACCATTATCTCACCTGCTACCAACACCAAACTATTAGGAGTAAACATTGACAATAAACTGCGATTTGACATCCACATCAACCAAACTATTAAAATGGTAAACAAAAAACTAGGGTCCTTATATAGGATAAAAACCTTCCTAACTCCAGCTGCCAGACTAGCTACTGCCCGCTCACACCTTCTATCCACCCTACTATACGCCTCCCCCATCCTTACGAACCTCAACAAATCGGACCTTAATCGACTCTCATCCTGTTATAACCACATTGCTAGATTCATCACTGCCCTACCCTATAGAACACACCATTGTATTAACCTGAAAAAACTTGACTGGCTAGAACTCCCTAATCTTCTCCAGGAATACCAACTCATAGAAGCCTTTAAAATCCTGAAACATCCAGAGAACACCCCTGCTCTAAAAAACATACTAACCCCTTATTCCAACCTAAGTTCACTTCGCTCATCAAACAAACTCCTAATACAAACAAGCAAGTCCCATAACCTAGGTGGGGACACACTGTATTCCAATATTATTGTCAAGGTGTGGAATTCTCTTCCTAATATGCTCACGTCTTTACCATCACTAGCTCAATTCAAAAAAGAACTAAAAATCCACTATAAATCACAATGGCTTTGTCCTTGTACAAACCCAGACTAACACTCCTATGTGCAATTCAACATACAAGTAGGCCATTAGTGTCTTACTCAACTAATTGCGAACTATTGTGAATATAATGAACTGTAACCAACTGTAGTTTCTATTGTAATAATTGTTTCTCTCTTTATAAACTATGTAAATTGTCTATATGTCTTTGTAACAATATGTCATTGTTAACCCTGTCGGAGCTTTTCTCCCCGGGACTCCGCTGAAAATGGACATGTATCCAGTCGGACTATCCCGGTCAAGAAATGTAAAATAAATAAAAATAAAATAAATAAATCAATAAATTAGTACAACTAGGTATTGATGTACTCTTGATAAGATGGATAGCTGCATGGCTTACAAATAGGACATGGCAAGTATCATACAGCAACTGGACAGGCAAAATCCTTGGTTACAGTCAGGGTGTCCCACAGGACTCTGTCCTAGGCCCTTACTTGTTTAGATTGTATCTTTCAGACATAACTTTTTCATCTGAGGTGTTCTACAGTCTATATATAGAGGAACTGAAATTATCAGGTCATAGTGTTACAGATAAGGCATGTCTGCAAAATAACTGACTAAATTAACCATTTGGGCACAGGAGAATAATATGCTGATAAATACTTCAAAAACTAAGCATATGCAATTTGGTAGGCATAAACTGAAAGGTGACTATTTAATGCAGCACACAGTGATTAAAACTGTAGACTCATTTAAGGACCTGGGCATATGGGTAGATTCAACTATGAGTTTTTCTAATCATATCAACCAATTAGTTAATGATAGTTAAAGAAGTATAGGTTGTATAAAAAGATTTAAATCCTAAAGTCTATGAAATCAAAAATAATGAAGTCACTGTTTGTTAGTTACATTAGACCCAAGCTTGAGTATGGAATAACAATATGGAAATGATATATGAAAACAAGCATGAATAAACTGGAAAGAGTGCAACAGAAATATACCAAGGGCATCCATGGATGTGAACATTTAAGTTATTATGAGAGAGTAAAATATCTGAACTTGTACAGTGTCTCTTACAGATATTTAAGAGGATATCTTATTCAGGTATATAGGGCATTTAGAGACAACTACCTCTGGGAATGTTTGGGGTTATCAAAAAGTGCTAGAGAATCATCAGATAACCGATGTAGAACATTCTATAGGAATGACAAGTGTACTAACTGGTTCTCTTGACAGAGTAGCTGATGCATGGAACAGACTACCAAATTGCACTAAAGCAAGTACTAGTATAGATATTTTTAAGAACAGCCTGGATACTTATTATGGGAACAAGTGTTTTGGTATATTGGCAAGCTAGAAGAGTATTAATGCCCGTGCTTGAAATATCTGTATGTATGTAACATGTCTAATTTATGTCACAAGGAAAATTTCAGTCCATCGATCTAGTGGTCCTGATGTTGTTCATTTTATGGATGTGTAAAAGGTCCATCAGACCTGGATCCGAGGATGCCTTGTATGTCAGCATAGATTGCCTCTCAGTAACCTGTAGGAGATGGAGTATAGAGATAGGGCTTTAAGGCAGTCAGTATAGGTCAATGTATTTATACCCTGAATTCTCCTGGTAAGGAACCTTTGTGGGCATTGCAACTGCTGCATATATTTGGTCAGGTACATGCCAAAGGGGGCATTATACTCAATGATGGGTCTGATAAGGGCTGAATAAAATGGCACTCTGACTTCCTTGGACCTGGGTGCTATCCCCTTACTTATAAGTTGATTTTTTAGTGCTGTGGCCACATGCAGGTCAAAGGCCAGATTAATGTCTACATATGTTCCCAGATCCCTGACTAATGGATCAACTCTTAGGGGTGTCTTAATGATGGATTAATTAGCCTGGGCAATTCAAAGGTCACTATAATGCATTTATTGGCATTGGGTTTTAGTCTGTGACCTTGGCACCAGCCATTTATCTGTGTTAGATCAGCTTGTAAGATGTTTGTGTCATGGGGGTGTGATGCCCCTGCATTGCACTAGTAATCAAAGAGCCTCAATCCTCACCACTGGCAACAGATAGGGGACGTACACACTGGGAGGATGATAAGTACACACACAGTAAAGTACAATTTCCCTTAAGAGCACACAGAGACCACAGTCAGCCTGTGGCTGGTTTCTCCCTCTCTCTCCAGATCATCAATAAGACACTGGCACAGCTATAGGGTTGAGATCTCAGCTGAGTGGCCAAGCTAAAACATCCAGCACCCTCTCTGTCCAATCAGTGCTTCATATCCCTGCTCAAGTAGCTGACATACACACACTTTAACATTTGATTTATATACAAACACACACATATATGGGAAAGGCTGGCACAGGTTTACTACCTATGCCCCCTTCTGCCCAAACTATAAGATAGTTTCCACTGCCACCAACCACTACTTAGCTACTTTTAAGGTCCTTAACAAAGGGTGCCCAATCCTACTGTGTAATGTTACTATTAATCTAAATAGTAGTCTGACCAAGCAGTGCCACCAAATAGATATGCATGTACTCAAGAGCTTAAATACGTCTCACAAATGTCAGCCACAAAGATAGGTATAAATATATTTAAGAATAAATAATAAAAGAACAAGACAATACTCAGTAAATCAGGGTCTATATTAGAACATCAAAGTTTCAAAACTTCGAATGTTCTAATATTGAACCTTATTCAGCGAAAGCTGAAAATATCGAAACAACAGAAACCTGAATTTTTTCCTAGGGAAAGAATTTGGTTGTCCATTTCTGTTGCTTCGGTATTTTCAGCGCTGTGGTGGAAAGTTATGGGTCGGTTTCAGGTAAGTGTGTGATTGAGTGCAGGTTAGGTTAGTTAGGGTTAGGGTGCTGGTTAGGTATGTGTGCGATTGTGTGGACATCAGGGTTAGGGCAGGTTAGGTGAGTTAAGGTTAGGGCACGGGTTAGGTATGTGTGCGATTGTGTGGATGTGAGGGCTAGGGCGGGTTAGGTGAGTTAGGGTTAGGGCGCGGGTCAGGTAAGTGTGCGATTGTGTGGACGTGAGGGTTAGGGCAGGGTAGGTGAGTTAGGGTTAGGGCACAGGTGAAGTGAGTGTGCGATAGTGACGGACCTTAGGGTTAGGGTTTGGGTTAAAGTAAGTGGATAGTTAGTGGTGTGTGTATAGTTTAGTGTAGGGTTAGGTGTAAGATTTTAGGTGTATGTGTGTGGATTGCTCTTTGTTTGGTGTGCTTGTGTTGTGTGTATGTGTTTTGGAAAAGCAAATTTTTTCCCTAGGAAAATAATTCGCTGTTCTGTATGTTCGATGTTTTCAGCTTTCGTTGAATAGAGTTTGATATTAGAACATTCAAAGTTTTGAAACTTTTATGTTCTAATATAGACCTAGTAAATCAGCACAGTAACTTCAGAGTTCAAAATCATAAAAAATATTTTAAAACAACATTGCAGGACAGTCTCACATAAATGCAGAAAACATCTAAACTAATCTTTACTATATTCCTTTCTATATCTAAGAGAGATACTATGCCCTAAATCTTACTTACAGCAGGGTAGGTGCAGATGATGATGACAAAAATGCACATCTCTGTGTTAAAAATACATCTCACTCTCAGATTTGCCAGATCTTGGAAGTCGTAAAACAATAATAACACTTTTACATTTGAAACCTGGTAATTATCTCTCTTTCAAGACAATACAAAAACTTCTAGCTCTAGAAATTGTGTCTGTAACTGAACTGAAACTGAGAGATAACATCCATAAATGGCCCAGCTATAAAGTAAATTAACCTCAACTATTCTTAAGTTTTCTACACTGTGGATACATCTTAGCTCAGGATGTAACATACAGTTCTGTATAAATCATCTCAATATTCACAAATGACATAGAATTATTTACAAAATTCTAGATAGCTGGGCTGGCAATATTTCCCTATATCACAGGGGTATCTACGATAGTTCCCAATTTGCAGTCATCTGTGAGCATGGTCATCATAGGATCATTGGAAGGTGCTAGGCTATTGGCCCTGAGGCCCTTATAAGCCTAACCAAGAGTTTAGCTCATGTTTAGACAAGTCAGCACCCAAAGTCCCTGTCCAGCAGGAAGACAGGTGGAATCTTAGGAGTGTATTTTCTGTTTCCCATCCAGTTATCCAAGTTGTGCTTAAAAAGGGACAATGAGGTACTCTGCTTGACATAGAGAAGGAGTCTATTCCACAGAGGGGGAGTCTCTGGGACAAAAATATGTCCTGCCAACAAGTCCTATTGATGTCACAGACCAGGCTGAGGTTGTGCATGTGGGTTACTTGAGTAGGGCTTGACTTGCGGATATTCCGCAGTCCCATCAAGGCAGGGTCTGAGATTGCTTTGTATACCAGACAGAAGTCACCTCTGAGGAGTTTGCATGAAATTGAGTAGAGGGACAAGGCTATTAGCCTATCTGTGTAGGTTAGATGTTTGAGGCCCTGGATTCTCCTGGTGAGGAACCTCTGTGGTCTGTCCAGCTGCTGCATGAGCTTTGCGAGGTACATGCCAAAGATAGCATTGTATTCAATAACTGACCTTATAAAGGAAGAACACAGAGATGTTATGACCTCCTTGTCCGTGGATGAGATACCTTTATGACGTGGGCCATGTAGAAAGCTTTCCATACAATGGAAGCAACATAGTGGTCAAAAGTCAGGTTGCTATCAACCTGGGTGCCCAAGTCCCTCACAAATGATTACATGCTTAGGATGTTGTTATTAATGTGATAATATGTGGGGAAGTCACTCTCCCCAAAGGGGATGATGATGCATTTTTTGGCATTCCGCTTGAGGTCATGTTTCTGGCACCAGTCATTTGTTTGGGTGAGACCTTCTTGGAGGATGTCTACATCACTTGGGGAATTGATGACTGCACTCAGCTTGCAGTCATCTACAAACTTGGTCAGCCATATCCCACTGATTTTGGCCTGCACCTCAGAGAATTTTATCCCGAATAACAGAGGCCCCATGACCGATCCCTTGGGTATGTCACTCGTTACAGGTCTATTGCTTGAGGTGGCATCCTCTATTTTGACTAGGTCAGTTCTATCAGTGAGCCAGTTTGCTACCCATCTGGTAACCTATGGATTGATGCCTAGTTGAGAGAGTTTATCTATTATGCCCAAGTAAGGAATAATGTTGAAGGCTTTGGCCAGTCAAGGTTGGCAGTGTGCACCATCTTCCCCTCGTCCATGGTTTTTGTGACTGTCTCAAAGAAGTCGACCAGATTTATCAAACATGACCTCTCCTTGACAAAGCCAAACTGTGTGGGGTTGAGTGTTTAGAGGTTGCCAATGACCCTGTTAATCAGGCCCATGATAATCTGTTTCATGGCGTTGCAGATCAGGCTAGTTAGGCTGATGGATCTATAATTTCCCAAATTAGTGGCTGTCCTCCACTAGGCTGGGACAAAGCTGGTACTCAGGGTTTGGATGAATAAGGTGCCTAATGGTGCTGCAAGTTCATGTAGGTTGCAGCCTGGGATGTTATCAGGTCCCATGGAGGCTGTATATTTTGCTTTTGAGAGGGTAGTGATGACCTGTACCCTAGAGATAAGGGGAGGGGGCAGGTACTGGGAAGTCCTGATTTACTGATGGGGGGGGCAGAAGGTTGCATTTTTTGCTGAATCTGTCAGCCAGTAGGTTGGTTACATTTACAACATTTGCTTAAGTGGTGTCCTTGACCATCAGTTCTGAACAGATCTGGGTGCTTCCTTTGAGATTGCAGACATATGTGAAGAAGGCCTTATGATTGTCTCTAGTAGATGTGGCTAATTTGGACTCAAAGTTGGCTTTAGAGGATTTCATTAGTGCTCTATTTGCTTCTTCAGATTAAGGACAGATTGCTTCCAACTGGTCACCTGCTCCTTCTTGGTCCTGGACAACAGTTTTTTCCTTTTGTTATATAGTTTATTTATTGCAGATGTCCACCAGACAGGTTTACTCTTCTTTGCAGAGGATGATTTTGTCCTGTTGGGTATTCCTGATTCCATGCATCATTATAAATGCTCGTATAGTACTTTGGTGTAGATTTGGACGCTGGTGCCAGTTCCTACAGAGGGGGGTGAGGACTGTGAAGCTGTTTATACCATCACTCAGCTGGTAGTAATCAGCTTTGGAGAAGGTGTTTGGTTGACCCTAGGTGGGGGGGGGGGTTAGGGGAGATGGTGACTTCGAAAGTGACCGCTTTATGGTTGGATCTCACCAGGGAGGATGATACTGTAGGGGTGCTGCAGTGGTTACTCATGTTGGTTAATACCAAATACAAGATATTATCACCTCTTGTGGGTGTAATGACTAGGTGTTCCAAGGAATTTGAATTGATAAAATCAAGGAATCTCAAGGTATTTGTGTTCTGGCACGAATAGTTTTTCCAATCTGTGGTTGGGTAGTTAAAGTCACCCAGGATCAAGGTAAAGGGTTGAATCTTGATAGATTTGAAGAGGTCCGGATAGACGGAGTGGGCAACTTGAGTCAAATTTGGGGGCCTGCAGCTAGCTATGATTTGAATAGGGGTCTTGTCAATGGTTAACTGCATCTGGAGTGTCTCCTGTGCATCATACTGTTTGACCATCCTGGAGGTGTGTGTGTCTTTAACATATATTGAAACTCCACCTCCTTTGGATTTGCTGCCCACAGTTTGGGGTCTCAAAGTATGATAGGATGAGTAACGAGGTAAGGCTGGGGTGCTCTCTGCAGGTTTGAGCCAGGTTTCTGTGACTGCACAAATGTGAGCATCTTCCATGGTTAAGAATGCTTGCAATGAGTGCAGTTTCATGTTTATACTCCTAGCGTTTAGCAGCATGATATTTAATTTGCATTTTGTTGAAATTTTTATTTTGGCAGTATCGACCTCATGAATTTTTCTAAAAAAGGCACTATAGTGGAGGCAAGGGCCTTTGCTAGAAGCCTGAAGCCTAAGTGAGACAGATGCAGGCCATCTCTAGCAAAGCATCGTGTTCTGTCACTTTGCTAGAAGCCTGAAGCCTAAGTGAGACAGATGCAGGCCATCTCTAGCAAAGCATCGTGTTCTGTCATTCATATTTTCCAAGGCTGTCAGGTACTGGATCCCCTTGGAATAGCACCAGAAAGTAAGCCAGTTGTTAAAGTCAATCATTTTCTGCTAGTATTGAGGCATCATTCTAGGTGATGGTACAATGCTACTTAAGGTGAAGGACATACCTGCCTGGGACACATATTCAGTGAGCTCAAGCATGTTTCTCTTCATATAGTCCAGGGAGGTATATTTCAAGTTGTTCATGCCAACATGAACTATGACAGAGTCATAACAATACCTGTTGTTGGGAGAACTGAGTGCGTGTGTGATATGGCAGATTCTGGCACCTGACATACAACTAACTGTGACTTTCTCCTTATCCAGCCTGGTGAGAGGCACATCTGTGTGTCTCACAATGGAGTCTCCTATGACTAATATGTTGGGTTCATGGTTATGCCTTAGTGGTTGTGAGACACAGGTGTGTGGACTATGCATGGTATGTGGTGTGGAGGGGTTGTGCAATTCATGTGTGTTTTTGCTCTGAGGTCTCATTTGTTTGGGTTTGTTTTTGTTGAGAACCTCCAAATATGTGGGTGTGTGTTGTGTAGTTGTGGGTGGTGTTTGAGGTGTAGTGATTGTGTTGACAACCTTCTCAGTGCCAGATATATTGGCTTGTAAGGGAGAGAGCATAGACTCATCCAAAGGCCCTTGACCTTTACCTCTGAGAAGTAGATGCCAACTATAAGTTGTCCCAGCATGGAGTCCTCAGGTACCCTGCTGGTAACCAGTCTCTTAACAGAGGTGGTTTCACCAATCCTGAATTTCTGAGTCCTGTCTGTGAGCCAGCTGGCAATCCAGTGAGTTACGGAAGGGGTTATGTCCATTCTATTGAGTTTGTCATCTACATCTGTGTGGGGTATTGTATTGAACACCTTAGCCAGGTTCAGGTATGTGGTATTCACCACATAATGCATGCACTCAGGTCACTCCTCAACAAGTACAAATATGACTCTGTCATTGTCCATATAGGAGTGAATGACTTAAGACATACCTCCCTGGACTGCATGAAAAGAGACATGGAAGAGCTCTTGGATCATGTAGCCCAGGCAGGTATGACCTTAGCCCTGAGTAGCATCCTGCCATCACCCAAAATGATAGCACAGTATAAGGACAAAATGATTGACTTCAATAATTGGCTAAGCTTCTGGTGTCATTCAAAGGGGATCCAGTATCTGTCTGCTTGGGATGACATGATCGACAAACCATGATGCCTTGCAAGAGATGGTTTGCACCTGTCGCCCCTGGGATTCAGATTACTGGCTAAGGCTCTTGCCACCCCTATAGTGCCTTTTTTAGACAAGGTTCAAAGAACAAAACTACCACCATAATGGGTACAAGCAAGCAAAATCTGAAGGTAATGTTACTCAATGCTAGAAGTCTAAACCTCAAGATGCACTCTCTCGAGGCTTTCCTAAAAATGGAGAACATTGATATCTGTGTAGTAACTGAGACCTGGTTCAAAGCTCCATAGAGCATTGCTGCAATACCAGACTACAACTCATACCACACTTTTCAGCCACCAAACCAGGACCAAAACACTGAAGGTGGAGGAGTGTCCATATTCACCAAGGATATTCACACCTCCAGGCTGGTGGCCCAACACAATGCATCTGAAATTCTCCAGGTGCAACTAACACTAGGTAAGACTGCAATACAAATTGTAGCTTGCTACACATCCCCCACCATGCCCCAAGATTCTCACTACCCCTTTCTAAACTATTTCTGGAAAATATTAAGATACAACTAAACACCCTAATACTGGGTGATTTCAACTACCCTGCCATTAACTGAGAAAACTACTCCTGTACCAACACCTTTGCTCAACGGTTCTTGGAATTCATAAATTCCAATGCCCTAGAGAAACTAATTCATAGTCCCACCAGGGGTACCAGTATTCTAGACCTAGTCATTACCAACATTGGAGATTGATGCTCTAAACCAGTGGTCACCCCCTCGTTGGTCAGATCAGAACATAAGCTAAACATCCCACCCCCACTCTCTCTTTAAGGAAACCTCCATAAAAAAACTTCTCCAAAGCCAACTTCATGCTTCTCAAGTCAGAAGTAACAAACTTCATGACAGGATGGGAACTGGAAGTTCAACTGCTGAATCCTACACTAAGGTGCTGTACGAGCACATTCACTCGTGCATGGACTGAGCCATCCCAAATAGAAACAAGACGTTGTCCTCTCAAAAAAGGAAGCCAATCTGGTGGTCCCCTGCCATAAACAAGCTGTACAACAGAAGGAAGAAACTGTTACAGAAAAGAGGAAGAACCCAGGATTCAAAAAACTCCCTCACCAGCCTCAGTAGAAAGCTGAGATCACTCATAAAATCTTCCAAAGCTAGTTATGAAAACAAAATTGCTAAAGATTCCAAAGGCAACCACAAGGCATTCTATAGCTATGTCAAGAATCTAAATGGTAGTACTCGGATCTGCTCTGAGCTACAGCAGAATGGCACTAGATATACTGATCCCAAGGATATTTCCAATATGCTGGCAGATAGATTCAGTGCCAACTTCACCCTCCTCTCACCCCCTAAAGAGCCTATCTCAATACTGAAAGAATGACAAATTCCGGTAATCATGGCCCCTCGGGTAAAAAACACACTCTCCCAAGCCAAGAATACAGCATCCATGGGACCAGACAACATCCTGGGCTGTGTACTGCATGAACTACAAAATGAACTGACACCTCACCTATGCGTCATGTTTAATCATAGCCTCACCTCAGGCTTCATGCCCACAGAGTGGCGCACAGCTACAGTCATCCTACTCTACAAGGGGAGATCCACTTTGGATCCCGGGAACTACCGTCCCATCAGTCTGATGAGCCTGATCTGCAAGGCCATGGAACATATCATCATGGAACTTATAAACAAATATATTGGTAACCTTCAAATGCTGGACCCCACCCAGTTTGGGTTCATGCCTCCTGAACCTGATCGACTTCTTCGAATCAGTCTCCATAGCTGTGGACGAGGGTAAGGTGGCTCACACAGCCTACTTAGACCTTGCCAAGGCTTTTGACTCTATCCCCCACTCTGGTATCATAGATAAACTTACTAAACTGGGAATTAATCCCTATGTCACTCGATGGGTTGCAAACTGGCTTACTGACAGAACACACACTGTATAAGTAGCCAACTCCAAATCCAGCTCCAGGCAAGTGACAAGTGGTGTACCGCAGGGTTCTGTCCTGGGACCACTCTTGTTTGGCATCTACTTGTCTGAAGTGCAGGCCAACACTAAGGGACTCTGGCTTACAAAGTTCACAGGTGACTGCAAGCTGGGAGCCATTATCTTATCCGCAGATGATGTGGCTATACTACAAAAGGGCCTTACCAAAACAAATACCTGGTGCCAGAGCCATGGGCTCAAGCTAAATGCCAAAAAATGTATAGTTGTCCCCTCTGTGAAAAATGACTTACGTGTGAACTCCCACATAGGTGGCAGTACACTAAACACTGAAAGTGTGATAAGAGACCTAGGGACACAGGTAGACAGTGGTCTCACCTTAGATAACCACATAGCTACAACAGTTAGAAAATCCTTCTATGTGGCACACCTCATCACTAAGGGCTTTTTATCTAGAAAAAAGGAGGTCATTGTCCCTCTGTACTCATCCCTCATTAGACCCATTATAGAATACAGTGCGCCATTTGGTATGTACCTCACAAGACATCTGTAACAACTAGAAAGGCCGCAGAAATACCTCACAAAAAGAATCATAGGCCTAAAGCAGATGCCTTATGCTGATCATCTAAAGAAACTCCAGCTATACTCTGTCGCATATCGCCTACTCAGAGGCGATCTCTGCCTAACATACAAGGCCATGTCAGACCCAGAGTTGTTGGACATGCTACACTTAAAGAAATCCCAATCCCTTCGAGCCACACGCTCCAGGGATCTTAACCTTGTCATCACAATGAATAGAACATGCTGGAGGGATAGGTTCCTGACCCAGAGACTCCACATACTCTGGAATAGGCTGCCCATACATGTCAGGCAGAGCACCTCAATGGCCCTCTTCAGGAGGAACCTTGATGATTGGATGGGAGATAGGAAATTCACCCCGGGGATCACATCAGTAGCCCTGCTAGACAGGGGTCGAGGAAAGTAAATATTTGTGGGAAGCAATAGCCAGGAAATCATTATGGCTAGGCTTGTATAGGCCCTAGGGCCTAGTACCTACCTATGAACCTATTTCCCCTCATCCACTGCCTTGGTGACCCTCTGAAAGAAGTCCACTGGCCTTACCAGGTATGGTCATTCCATGACAAAACCAAATTGGGTTGGGTCCAGTGTCTGAAGGTTGCCTATGTCTTTGTTGATCATTTCCATGATAATTCTCTCCATCATATGTCTCAACTGTACAGATTTGCACAGAATGTCCAGATTTTTGCCTCATATTTTTGGTGGGTTTCTCCTAAAATCTGTGCTTTTCTGGCAAATAGATGAGGATTGAAGTGATTAAATAATGACAAATATTTGAGTTTAAGACTCCACATCCTTCAGAAAATTCATGCTAATGCAAAACCTATTATTCTATCAACTTTTTAAGTTTGTAAGAACAATATTTAAAATCTGTACCTATCTGTCCCCCCATCATTTTAGGCTTTGTCCAGATTTTCTGCTCTAAGTGGTTGAGAGGTACGCTCTCCATGGCTTTGTATATTAGACTAGTAAGACTACTAAGTCTGTAGTTTCTGGGGTTGGTTGATGTTCCACCTTTGTTAAGCAGGATAACTGTTGAAGTCCTCCATTCTCATAGTATAGAGCCTGTTTTTATGCTATAGATGAAAAGTGACACAAGTGGTCTTGATAGGTCATATTTGCAGCTATTTAGGAGGCATCTTGAGATATTGTTGGGAGTCAAAGGATCATAGGAAGTTACTAGGCTGTTGGCCCTGAGACCTATACAACCCTAGCCAAGAATTTAGCCCATGTTCCAACAAGTCAGCACTCTATGCCACTGTCAAGCAGGGACACAGGTGGAATCCCAGGGGTGTATTTTCTGTTCCCCATCCAGTTATCCAGGTTACAATTAAAAAGTTTTAATGAGGTACTCTAATTTATGTGGAGAGGGAGTCTATTCCACAAAAGGGGGAGTCTCTGGGATGCATATCTGTCCCACCAACAAGTCTTATTGATGTCACAGACCAGGCTGAGGTCACGGGTGCAAGTTACTCGAGTGGAGCTTCACTTGCAGATACGCAGCAGTCCCACCAGGGCAGGGTCTGAGATTGCTTTGTATGCCAGACAAAGGTCACCTCTGAGGAGTCTGTAGGAGACTGAGTAGAGGGACAGGGCTTTAATAGCCTATCTGTGTAGGGTAGATGTTTGAGGTCCTGGATTCTCTGGGTGAGGAACCTCAGTGGTCTCTCCAGCTGACCATTGACGCTGTCTGTTTTTGGCCTTAGTGAGTGCTGCCAAGACTTGCTTCCCGTTAATAGATGGGGGTTATGCTAGTTGGTATTTTATGGGGGAGTGGGGGTTGAAGTTTGAGCTGAATTTATCTGCCAGCAAATTCGCTATGAAACTTTGCTCATTGAAGGTGGTACTATTACACTGATGTGTGCTGCCTTTGAGGTTTCAGACATAGCTGTTGAAGGCCTTGTGGCTGTCTTTAGCCTGTGAGTCTATCTTGACCACATAATTGGCCTTGCTGGACATAATTAGTTCTCTTGATTTTCTAGTTAGTTTAATTAGAGGGCTCCTATCATTATGGGAGTTGCTCTTTCAGATTTTAGCCGTGATTTTTTTCCTTTTGTTATATACCCTATTAAGGCTAGGATTCCACCAGTTTGTTTTGTTTTTAGAGTTTGTTTTGAGCCTCTGTACAGCCATTTACATAGTTGTGCAGAGTCACTATGAACAATTCCGCATAGATTGTTGTGAATTTGGGGTTGGGAAAAGTATTGAATTTTTACAGACAATAGTCTAATAGGGTGTAGTTTGCTATGGAATAGTTCTTACCTGTTACAAGATTTGCTGGGGTTTCCAAGCTGATTTTTATTTTGAAGGAGAGAGCTTTGTGGTCCACCCTCAACAGAGAGTACATGACACTGGGAGATCAGGTGTTTTCTTATATTAGTCCATACCAGATCCAGTATGTTTCAACCTGTGACAAGTCCATGAGCTAATTAAGACAAACATAACCAGAATCTATCCAGTCCCTCAGTTCCACCCTATTCTAAAGAATGTCACAAATCTGCAGATAATGTCACCATTGTGCACTATCTGTTCAAAGGTATTTGTGTTAATAAAGTCCAGGAATCACTGTGCATGGGAGTATGGGGCAGTGTATATTTCCCAGTCTACAGAGGGGTACATAAAGTCTCCCAAGAATAAAGTATTTGGTTTAATGATAAATGTTTCCTCTAGGTCTAGGTATGAGCTATGGGATTCTAGGGACATAGAGCGTGAGCTATGGGATTCTAGGGACATAGAGCGTGACCTACAGTGGGTCTATATTAGATCATTGAGTGCTTAAAAAAGTAAACGGTGATTAATCGACCCTATGTAAGCGAAAGCTTACAATTTCGATCTGTCAGAACAATGATTTTTTTTCCCTAGGGAAAAAATCGCTGTTCCAACTACAACCAAAAAAAAAAACGTACTTTAAACATTACATTAAGTGGGCCCCCCACACCCCCCCTACTTAAATATAACAACTCCGAGACCTCACTACAGTGCCGAAAATGTCGAAGTAATGAAGCAGCCAAGCGAATTCTTTCCCAGGGAAAGAATTTGCTTAAAAGCCGCTTTGATATTTTGCCGTTTCAGGCTTTTGAGATAGACCAAGACGCATTTGAAAGAATGAGTCTTCAGTCTTCTAATAGGGAACCACCTACAGCTTGCTAGGAATCGGATATGGTATGGGACTTTGCTTATAGTGATTTGCACTTCGATAAATTTCAGGGCATTGTCCTGTTTAACCAATGTAGAGTTATGCTTATTGCTAATATGGATTGAGACTCCTCCACCTTTTGACCCTGTCTGTGCAGGTGAAAGTCTAAATGTATGAAAAGCACTGAAGCCTTGCACTGCTGGAGTACTTGCTGTGGATTTAAACCTTGTTTGTAATGACACAGATGTCTACATTTTCCAGAGTGAGAAGAGCTTGTAGGCTGTGGAGTTTCTTATTTAGGCTCTTAGCATTGAGGAGTAACACCTTTAGGTTTTTTGGGTTTTATTTGCTATGTTGGTAGGTTTGTCAATTTGATATTGCCTAAAAAAGACTATAAGGGCTGGATAAAGTTTTAGCCAATATTCAGATGCCTAGGGGAAGACAGGTACAGACCATTGTTTGCAAAGGAACATGGTCTGCTAATTATGCCTTCCCATGCTGACAAATATTGAATTCCCCTGCAAAGACACCAGAAACTAAGCCAACTATTGAATTCAATCTTTTGTTCATATTGTGGTGTCATCCTTGGTGAAAGAAGAATGC
This sequence comes from Protopterus annectens, assembly GCF_019279795.1. Taxonomy (NCBI): domain Eukaryota; kingdom Metazoa; phylum Chordata; order Ceratodontiformes; family Protopteridae; genus Protopterus; species Protopterus annectens. The sequence continues at coordinate 37,504,092 of NC_056747.1, forward strand.
TGCCCAATGCAAAACACAGACTTGCCTGAGACACATATTCAGAGAGATCAACTATGTATCTCTTTATCTAGTCCAGGGAAGTTTGCCTCAGGTCAGCAATCCCATATCGACTATAATAAAATCATACTGCTACCTGTAGTATAGTGACCTGAGTGCATGCATAACTTGGTGGATCCTGGCTCCAGATAAGCAACATACTCAACACTTTTCAGAGTGCAGCAATAAGGAGAAATGTCTTATAGTTAAGTCACTTTTTATTGCTATATTACTAGGTTGCATGCCTGTACCTAACATTTGCCTGTGTGTGGCTAAAAGAGGGAGAAATTCTAGCAAATTTATTAGAGTAGTCCTACAACAGCAGTAGAATGAGATGGTAGTTGGAAAGTAGATGAATGAAATTTGAATTTGACTTCATCAAAACTGGTACAACACCAATAAATGTATTTTTATCTAGAAATCATAGCTCTGCCTTTAATTTATAACACAAATATGGGCAAGTGACAAAAAGGGGCAGGACCTGAAGGCGCCTGGGGGTGGGTAATCAAGAATGACAAAGAAGAGAGAAACTGATTTAGAGTAAAAAGCTATGTCAAAAAGGGCATCTGATGTGGGGTTAGACAGGATGAAGAATGCCAAACCAAGAATGGGGCTAGGAAGCAGGCAATTAATGAAGAGGAAGTGGGGGCTATGGGCCAATACATTTTACAGGAGGAAATGAAATAATGTTGGAGAAAATAAAAGACTGAGGTTGGATAAAGAAGGTGATACTTCTTAAGGATCTGAATCTGCCAGAAGGAGATTGGGAGATTATGAGCTCCAGATCAGAGAAAGAGTGAGACAGTTAGAGTTATCTGAGATCTTGGACCATAAGGAGTTCAGCGATCTGATACAGGATAGTGGTCCGAAAGGACAAAATTCTAGCTGTGGTCTAAACCATTGTAGAGGAGGTTATGAATGTCTAGGTTAAGGTACTGTTAGGTTACTGTGTTTATGCCAGTCCAGTGTGTGCTTTACAGGACAGGGAAAAGTATGAACACAAAGAAAATTATGTGGGGTTTTAGGACAGTGAATTATGTTGAGCTGAGATGTTGGTTAATGATGAGTTAGGATATTAAAGGAGTAAACATGGGAAAAAGTCAGAGATAGAGTACTCAGGGCTATAGTCATGCATATGAGCACAAGACAAAAAGATAACAGGGTCAATCTGGCTACATAGGAATGTAAAACAAAAGATAGGGCCTCAAGATATAGAAAGGGGAATTGGGAAGGTAGAAAAGGATCACAGATGAGCAACAGCAGTGGTGAGGGCAGCAAAGGGCATTAGTAAAATGGACCAGGAAGAGGAAAATGTTTTTTTTAAGTATATAGCAGAAAGGAAGATGGGAGGGTCAGAAGTAAGCAGACTCATCAAAGCTAGGAAGAAAATCACAGAAGCCTAGGAAAAAGAAGAGTTGCTGACATTGTTTCAGTCTTCACAGCATGGAGAGGTGCCATGCTGGGAGGACAGGATTGGGAGAACAGTAGAACAGAGTGGGAACTGTCTGCCTTAGGAAGGATAGAGCACAAGGACCAGATAAGCTAGCTTACAGATTTATTTGAAGTCTGGCCAGTGTGCTGCTACACTTTTTGATGGATTTATTCAATGTAGGATTGGCTTGGGTAGAACTACTGGAGGACTGGAACATAGAAGCTCTGGTACACTTTTACAAAGAAAGGGCCAGAAAACTCAGATGAACTACAGACCTGTTAGCTTAATAGTAGTACCTTGGAAAGTCATGGGGAGAATGCAGAGGGGAAGGCTGGTTTGGGTTCTATAGTAAAACAATCTCCAGAACAGCTTTCACCATGGATTCATGACCAGATGCAGTTGCCAGTGAAATGTAGTCCAGTTTGATGACTAGATTACATGGGAACTTGGAAGGGCAGTAACAGCAGATGTATTCTACCTAGACTTCAGAAAAGCATTTGAGTTGTTCCCACACAGAAGGCTGATAGGAAAACTAGAAGGATTGGGAGCAAGATCCTGAGTGAGGAAATGGATACATGCATGGTTGAGGGTTATGCTGAGAAGTGCAATCTCAGGTATTATGGAGTAACTAGTGGAGTACCTCAGGGTTCAGTATTCCTGAATGTGTTTGCCTCAAACATATCTGAGGGTCAAGAGAGCAGGATCAACATTTTTGCTGTGGACAAAAATGGGCAGCCACGGAGGATGTGAGGAATTTGGAAGAGTTGACCAAGTGGGCAGAGAGATGGTAGTTGATATTTATTTCAAAGAAAAGCAAAGTACTATACCTGGGCCACAACAACCCTGGTGTGAAGTATCAGCTAGGGTGAGTGAAACAGCTAGCAAAACAGTAGATCACAGCTGCCCTAGGCCACCAGGAATTAAGTTAAGAGTATGGTTGCACAAAAAAAAAAAAATATATGCTATGGTATATCCTTAGGGAAATAGATTCCAGAAACAAAGAGAAAAATGCTTCTACTCTACATGGCCTTGCCCATATCACAGTTTGAATTCTCTGAGCATTTCTGGAAACCATACAAGGAAATGAATATCGGGCACGTGAAATGAGTGTGGGAAAGATACTTAAAAGATTCTTCAGATGGAGGTAAAGGGATATGAACAGAGGATGTGGAGGTCTTCAGACTAGAGACCAGATGACATTGGTGGGTAAGATTGTGTCAGGGAGATGAAAAGGGATTATCCTGATGAAGAAGAACTGAGAAACAAAAGAAGGGATTGTAGTAAGTAGACTGTAGGAAGTGACTACTAACTAGATCTTTGAAACAGAGTGCAAAGAGCACACCCTCAGTTTGGAAGAAAATGATCTAAAGGAAGAATTGCTTGATTTAATAGACATGGATAAATGGAAGAAATAGACGGCATAAAGTAAACAAGACCCAAAATGTTAGAACTCTGATAAAACAGATGAACACTTTCATGAAGACTATTAATAGAAACGTGTGTGATATAATAGAAGCAAATAGGATATATTACTGTGCAGTTAAATTAATAACAGATAAAGTCTTACTACAAAAATGTAGAGCAGTAAGGGAAAGGAAGGGAAGAAATCAAATGCCATCATGCAAGCATCAAATAGAGAAAACTATAAAGTAAGACAAGAAGTGTCACTGTTAAAAGAGTTTAGATGAGGGAACAGATCAACAAAAATACTCAAAAAGACAGATGTGATAAAAGCAATGTGCAGTATCAGAACAGATCAGGATCTATCATGCACTTTTGCAAATTATAAATTAAAGATATCAACAAAGGCAAAATAACTTTCAAGACATGCAGATAAATATTAAGCAAAAGTACAAAATAAGCAATTTATTGATGACCCAAAAAAGTTTCATGGAGAACTGAGAAACAAAGCAAAAGGAATAGAAACACCACCAATAAAAGAAGAATTGAAAATATTTTGAAGAAATATTTATGAAGACTCTCTGGAACAAAACAAAGATGCTGAATTTATAGAAAAAAAATAAAATAAACAATAAAGGAGTTCAAATGTACATGATATGAAATGGGATGAAGTAACAGCCACAGAAATTGAAACAAAATTAAGAAAAGCTCCTAATGGGAAAACCCCAGGTCCAGAAGCAATACTAACTTCTGGCTAAAAGTATTAACATCTTTACACAAAGATTTAGCCCTAAGTATGAACTACTTCTATGTGCTTCCCAAACAGACACCAGTCTGGTTAACAACAGGAAAAACAATACTCCTGCTTAAAAGTGAGCCTACAATCCATCCTAAAACTATAGACAAATAATTTGCCTTCCAATGAAGTACAAACTATATACTGGAATTGATGCAGACAGGGTTTATAGTCATTTAGAAAAAAAAATCAATTATGGCAGTAGAACAAAATGGTAACAAAAGAAAGTCAAATGGAACAAAGGATCGTTAGTTGTTAAATAAAGCCACAATAGAGAGTTGTCAAAAGGGGAAGAATCTAAGTATGGCATGGATAGATTACAAAAAAGCATTTGATAGCATCCCACATTCATGGATGAAGGAGTGCTTACAGATGTAAAAGTTACACCCTATGTTGATCAATTACGTTACAGTGACCACGAAACAGTGGCAAACATCTTTGCAACTAAGCAACAATAAAGGGCAAATTATTATCCCAGGGATACAAATAAGGGATATTTCAGTGTGACTTTGTCACCACTGTTTTTTTTTTTTGTATGCGTCTTGTCCTTAATCCTTTAAACTGTCTACTTAAAAGATCAGATCATGGTTACAGTTTCACTCCCAGAAAACAGCCAAGTGTAAACACTTCTAATCTTCTTGATGGCTAAAAGCTGTATAATTCATCAGATGAGGAACTGAAAGCACAACTGCATGAGTTTAAAACTTTCTAAAATGATCTAAGAATGTAGTTTGGTCTTGATAAATATACAAAAGCAACATTTTAAACAGGAAAGCTGCAGCACCAATAAAATATCAGTCTGTTACAGGAATCTGATACTAAGGAGATTGAGAAGGAGTGCGTGTATAAATATTTGGGAATGGATGAATAGGTTGAAAACAAAACATGAACAAATGAGAACAAAACTCAGCAAGGTATTATCCCCTTTGGCAAAGCAGACTTCTCTGCTAATTACAATATTGACAGCACCTCCTAAGTACAAACCCAGTGGTGTGAGATCAGGGAACACAGGTAGGTAGCAATCTAACTTCAACCACCAAGTTTCCACAGTGATAAGGAAAGCCTTCTATGTTGCACATCTCATAAGTAAGGGCATCGCATCCAGGTCTAAGGATGTTATAACTCCACTGTACTCGGTCCTCATCAAACCATTAATAGAATACAGTGCTCCCTTCTGCATGTACCTCACAAGACACCTGCAGCAGATGGAGAGACCACAGAGGTTTCTCACCAAGAAAATACAGGGTCTTCAAACCATGACTTATGTGGATAGACTGAAAGCTCTGTCACTGTACTCTGTATCATATAGGCTGCTGAAAGGCAATTTGTGCCTGGGCTACACAGCAGTCTCTGACCCTACCCTGATGGATATGTTGCACATCCATAAGTCAAATGACTCAAGAGTCACTCTCTCTAGGGATCTTAACCTAGCCTGTGACATTAACAGAACATGCTGGAGAGACAGATACATCTCCCAGAGATTGCCACTACTCTGTAATAAACTTACAATTCACATGAAGCAGAGGTCCTCACTGACCCTATTCAAGCGCAGCCTGGACAAATGTACGGGAGACTGCAAATTCACAGCATGGGTGGCACTCATGTCCCTGATGGAGAGGGGCTGTCGGTGTTTATCATAGACTAACTCTGCAAATTATGTCCATCTAACTAACCAAGAACAATTGAGGCAACTCAGGATTAACATGGTAAAGCTTGTAAGGACTCTAGAGCTGCTAGCCTAGTAACCTCCTATGAACCTATAAATATTGTGGTAAATACAGAGAACTCCTGGAACAACAAGGAGAGGGTCCTGAACAAGGAGAGGGTCACAGTAAGCTGCCTATCGGGCGCTAGAATCCACCACATAACACAAGCACTCGGGTCACTCCACAGCAAGTACAAATATGACACAGTCATTGTCCATGCTGGTGTGAACGACCTGAGACGTACCTCCCTGGACTGCATGAAAAGAGACATAGAGGAGCTCTCTGATTATGTAGCCCAGGCAGGTATGACCCTAACCCTGAGCAGTATCCTTCCTTCACCAAGAATGATGCCACAATATAGAGACAAGATGATCAGCTTTAACAATTGGCTTAATGTCTGGTGTCATTCAAAGGGGATCCAGTGTCTGTCTGCCTGGGATGACATGCTTGACAAGCCACGCTGCTTCATGAGGATGGCTTGCACCTGTCACCCTGGGATTCCGGATATTGGCTAAGGCTCTTGCCACCCCATAGTGCCTTTTTAGGCAAGGCTCAAATTCTAAACCTACCACCCTAGAAAACAAAAATGGGAAGAAATTGAGGGTAATGCTGCTCAATGCCAGAAGTCTAAATCTCAAAATGCACGCACTCGAGGCCCTTCTCAGTATGGAGAACATCGATGTCTGTGCTGTAACTGAAACCTGGTTCAAGGCTCCTGAGAGCACCCGGCACTATTAGGTTTTACCTCATATCATGCGTTCCGGGCCCAAAACCCGGACCACTCCACAAAAGGAGGGGGTGTATCCATATTCATAAAGGATACTCACACCTCCAGGTTGGTGGCAACGCATGAAGCTTCAGAAACCATCCAGGTGCAACTAACAATAGGCAAAACTGCTCTACAAATTGTAGCATGCTACAGGCCACCCTCTCAAACTCAGGAACCCCACACAGCCTTCCTGAAGACACTGGAGGGTATAAATGTATCTCCAAACACCATCATATTGGGTGACTTCAACTACTCGAATATAGACTGGGAACATTACTCAAGCCCTAACTTTCTAGCCCAACGGTTCCTGGAGTTCATAAATTCAAATGCCATGGAACAGCTAGTCACTGTTCCCACGAGAGGAGAAAATATACTAGATCTCATTGTCACAAACATGGGGACAAAATGCTCCACACGGAAGTATATCCCTCATTGGTGAGATCTGATCATAAACTAATCTCACTGGAAATCCACATCCCGCCACCCCAAACAAAAAGACCATAGTGAAGAACTTCTCTAAAGCAAACTTCACACTACTCAAGACTGGTGTGGTATCCTTCAAGGCCCCTGAGTCAGAGGAAACCACAACCCAAGCTGGAAGCCCTTACAAATGCCTTCTATGAACACCTCCAGGACTGCATGGATCAGGCAATCCCAAATAAAACCAAGACTCTTTCCACAAAGGGCAAACGTCCAGTCTGGTGGACCCCAGCCATTAACAAACTTTACAATAAGAGGAGAAAGCTATTACATGATAGCACAAAATCCATAAAAGGGAAGTCACCCCTGATCATTATTAGTAAAAAATACGAGCACTCATAAAATCAACTAAGGCCAATTTTGAGAGAAAAATTGCCATGGATTCAAAGGACAATCATAAGGCCTTTTTCAGCTATGTTAGGAACCTGGGTGGAAACTCACAGATATGCTCAGAATTAGTCCAAAATGATACAAAAATCACTGAACCCACAGACATTGCCAACATACTGGCAGACAGGTTCAGTGCAAACTTCACCCCTCTCCCCTAAAGGAGAGATAACTATCCCAGCCGAGTGTAGCCTCCCGGACATCTCAAATGCACAGGTGAAAGCTGCTCTCTCTAAAGCTAAAAACACAGCATCAATGGGACCGGATGGTGTCCCCGGCTGTGTGCTACACGAGCTAAATGAGGAATTAAACCCGCACATAAGGCAGCTGTTTAATCTCAGCCTTACCACAGGATACGTGCCCAAGGAGTGGCGACGGCAACTGTGGTCCCACTCCACAAAGGTGGCCTCTCGGACCCTGGTAATTACCGCCCATAAGCTTAACAAGTCTAGTCTGCAAAGCTATGGAGAGGATCATAATGGAGCTCATAAACAAAGATATAGGGGACTTGCAGACATTGGACCCGACCCAGTTTGGCTTTGTCAAGGGAAGATCATGCCTTTTGAACTTGGTCGACTTCTTGAAATAGTCACCAAGGCCATTGATGAGGAAAGGCAGTCCATACAGCCTACCTTGACCTTGCAAAGGCTTTCGACACAATACCCCACTCGGGTATTGTAGAAAAACTTACCAGCTTAAATGTAAACCCATATGTCACAAGATGGGTTGCAAACTGGCTTAAGGACAGAACCCACAGGGTTAGAGTTGCTGGCGCTGTGTCAGACTCCAAGCCGGTCACAAGTGGTGTCCCACAGGGCTCGGTCCTTGGCCCCTATTGTTTGGCATCTACTTCTCAGAAGTACAGGCCAACATGGGAGGACTTTGGCTGACAAAGTTTGCAGATGACTGCAAACTGGGCCATAGTGGAAAGTGCATCGGACACGGATATCCTTCAGAAGGGACTCACGGAAACAGATAGCTGGTGCCAGAGCCATGGCCTGAAGTTAAACGCCAAAAATGTATAGTCATACCCTTCGGGAAAAACAAGGTAACCCCAAGCTACCATATAGGTGGCAATCCACTAAGCACAGAAGAGGTTATCAGGGACCTGGGGACCCAGGTTGACAGTGGCCTTTCTTTTGACACTCACATTGCTAAAGTGGTTAGAAAGACCTTCTACATTGCCCACCTGATCATGAAGGGATTCACATCCAGATCTAGTGAGGTCATTGTTCCCCTGTACTCTTCACTTATCAGACCAATGATCGAGTACAATGCCCCATTCGGGATGTATCTCACCCGACATCTGCAGCAATTGGAGAGACCCCAAAAGTTCCTCACCAAAAGGATAAAGGGACTCCAAAATCTGTCATATGCTGCCAGATTGAAGAAACTCCAGCTCTATTCAGTCGCATACCGTCTGCTCAGAGGTGACATGTGCCTGACATACAAGGCCATGTCCAACCCGAATTAATGGACATGCTCCACCTCAAAAATCCAAATCCACCAAAACCACTAGAGCAAGCGACTTAAACCTTAGCACGGATATAAATAGGACGTGCTGGAGGGATAGATTTATCACTCAGAGACTCCCTATGCTGTGGAATAAAATCCCGGTCCATGTGAGGCAGAGCACCTCGCTGACTCTGTTCAAGAGAAATCTAGACCTGTGGATGGGAGATCGTAGGTTTACCCCGGGAATCATCTCTGGGTCACTGCTGGACAGAGGCACAACAAACTAATGGGCACAGTATTTTTTCATATAAGGGGTGGCGTAAGCCACAATAATTTGGGCTAGGCTTATAAATGCCTTAGGGCAGATAGCCTAGTATAAACCTATGAACCTATGAACCTATGAACAACCTCATGTTGATCAGGATATGACACAGGAATGTTTAAGGAGAAGTGAATTTAAACCAAAAGATAAAAGGTTAATATTGGCAGACCAGGCTGGTAGAGTACATACACATTGGTTTACAAAGTCCATCGAACAGGTGGAAGAAACAGACAAATGCATGTTCTGTAAAACAGAACTGGAAACAGTCGCACACCTCGATGCTGGTTGTGACATACTAATGGCAGAAGGACTGCACACTGAAAGACACAACAATGTGACAAGACTGTTGCATTGGGGATTGTGCAAACATTACAATACTGAAGTAGTGGGGAAACATTGGAAACATAAGCCAAAAGCGTTATAGAAAATGATGAAGCTTAATTAACATGGGATCACCCATTACCAACAGTTCACAAAACAGATTTGAGAAAAAACAGATACAGTAGTCCATGAAAAGAAAATAAAAGTACCATTGATCATTGAAATTGCGAAATTGCTACATTCAGTGACTACAGTGTCATATGTACAGAGAGACAGAAAGTCATAAAATACCATGATTTGCAGGCAGAAATGAGGGCAATGTGGATCAATGGGTGTAATAAAAATAATCTAAAGTCATATTTAGACATGCTATCAATACATGCAACTTTCTATGAATTGCAGGAGTCAGTTCTGAGTACATTGCAGGTGCTGCGAAGAGCAGCTTAGGCTAAAATTAAAGACTAAAACAATACTAATTTCATGAACTTTAATCTTACCCTGACTTAGGAATTATGTCCATTCCCATCATGGTATTAGAAACCCAAAAGACTTGGAGGAATTATACAGTGAGAAAGAACTAAGCAACTGCAGCAGTCTGATTGTCTGTCTGTGTCTTTTATGCAGACCATTTCTAGCTGGCTGGTTACTTGTATTATTATCTGCTATACTAAATAAGGGCTGGGGAGCTTGGGACTAACTTCAGCAGGCAAACAGTTACCTTCTTCTAAAATGCATCTATCCAAGGAAGTTTTGAGGCTACTTATCCATATCCAGTTCAATAATTCTGTAAGCATTAAGAATTAGATGGCCTTTTTTAGGTAGAAAGGGATATGCTTTTTATGTCCTGCAGGGTAACTGCTTTGTTGGGAACTAAGGGTACCCAATCTAGTCCTCTGACAGTCATGTTATGAATTCCTACATCAGCAATTCTTGTGATGAGTCTAGTACAGTTGTGTAAGTACACTGCAATCCTTGTGATGAGTCTAGTACAGTTGTGTAGGTACACTGCAATCCTTGTGATGAGTCTAGTACAGTTGTGTTGTTACACTGTAATCCCTGTGATGAGTATATTACGGTTGTGTAAGTACACTGCAACCCTTGTGATGAGTCTAGTACAGTTGTGTAGGTACACTGCAATCCTTGTGATGAGTCTAGTACAGTTGTGTTGTTACACTGTAATCCCTGTGATGAGTATATTACGGTTGTGTAAGTACACTGCAACCCTTGTGATGAGTCTAGTACAGTTGTGTAGGTACACTGCAATCCTTGTGATGAGTCTAGTACAGTTGTGTTGTTACACTGTAATCCCTGTGATGAGTATATTATGGTTGTGTAAGTACACTGCAACCCTTGTGATGAGTCTAGTACAGTTGTGTAGGTACACTGCAATCCCTGTGATGAGTATATTACAGTTGTGTAGGTATACTGCAAACCCTGTGATGAGTCTAGTACATTTGTGTTGTGTAAGTACACTACAATCCTTGTGGTGAGTCTAGTACAGTTGTGTAGGTACACCACAATCCTTGTGATGAGTCAAGTACAGTTGTGTAAGTACACTGCAATCCTTGTGCTGAGTCTAGTACAGTTGTGTAGGTACACTGCAATCCTTGTGATAAGTCTAGTACAGTTGTGTAAGTACACTGCAATCCTTGTGATGATTCTAGTACAGTTGTGTAGGTACACTGCAATCCTTGTGAAAGTCTAGTACAATTGTGTAAGTACACTGCAATCCTTGTGATGAGTCTAGCACAGTTGTGTAGGTACACTGCAATCCTTGTGATGAGTCTAGTACAGTTTTGTAAGTATACCTTAATCCTTGTTATGAGTCTAGTAAGTTGTGTAGGTACACTGCATGATAAGTCAAGTACAGTTGTGTAAGTACTTTGCAATCCTTGTGATGAGTCTAATACAGTTGTATAGGTACACTGCAATCCTTGTGATGAGTCTAGTACAGTTGTGTAAGTACACTGCAATCCTTGTGATGAGTCTAGTACAGTTGTGTAGGTACACCACAATCCTTGTGATGAGTCTAGTACAGTTTTGTAAGTATACTTCACTCCTGATGAGTCTATTACAGTTGTGTAGGTACACTGCAGTCCTTGTGATAAGTCTAGTACAGTTGTGTAGGTACACTGCAATCCTTGTAATGAGTCTAGTACAGTTGTGTACATACACTGCCATCCTTGTTTTGAGTCTAGAATAGTTGTATAAGTACACTTCAATCCTTGTGATGAGTCTAGTACAGTTGTGTAGGTACATCACAATCCTTGTGATGAGTCTAGTGCAGTTCTGTAAGTACACTGCAATCCTTGTGATGAGTCTGGTACAGTTGTGTAAGTAGACATAAGATGAAAGATGTTAGAATAATAGGTTCACTGCTGCAGAATAGGTTCTCCACCTTCAGCCCCCTCTCCTGTTAGTCCTATGGGTCTGACGGGGTGCTGCATCATTTCCAGACTCTTTGGGCTACTAGTAGGTTTTATTGTATTATACTATATTATAATTATATTATATTATATTATATTATATATAGCAGACCGGAGTTCCACTGTGGTGACCCATAACCGGGAAAAGCCGAAAGAAAAACATATATAACCTTGCCTGTGATATAAATTGGACCTGCTAAAGAGACTGGCATGTATCCTAGAGACTATCCCCTTTTCAGGAATAGGCTCCCATCCATGTGAAGCAGAGTTCATCACTAACCCAATTCAGTTGTAACTCTGACAATCAGGTGGGGAACAGGAAATTCATCTCCTGGTTTGGCACCTATGTCTCTACTGAACACATGCAGCTTGTGCATATTTCATCTCCCAGGCCCCTGCTTGTAACTGTTTAATCTTTATTTATTTATTTATTTATTTTACATTTGTTAACCGGGCTAGTCTGGCTGGATACATGTCCATTTTCAGCAGAGGCCCGAGGAGAAAAGCTCCACTAGGATACTATAATTTTACAGTTTAAAAAGACATCACTAATCAAAAAGAACAATCAAACAATAAAACAATCAAACAATGACTAAAAAAAAAAGCAAAGTACAATTGAATATACAGTATTACTGGCTAGTCTGGCTAGACACATGTCTATTTTCTGCAGAGGGCTGAGGAGGAAAGCTCCACTATCATACTATAAACATTACAGTTTAAAAATCACTACACAAAAAAGAAACAAACATTGTGAAATAGAAAGATACAACTTAATATACAGTGTTAACTATGAAAGCAGGTAGTGTAGCAGTTATCAGTCGGGGTTGGAGCATGGGCATAGCCAGTGATTTTGTAAATGATTTCTAATCTGTTTTTTGAAAAGGTGACATGAGCCTAGGGAGGTCAGTTCAGTGGGAAGTTTATTCCAATATGATCCGATAGTGTTTGCAAATAAGGAGTCACCTGCTTTATTATGAGATTTGAGAGTAGTTACTAGGAGCTTGTTGGCTGAGCGAAGTGTAGTAAGATTTTTATAAGGTGTGATAAGGTTGTTCAGTATGGGTGTGTTGGAGGGGTAATGTAGAATTTTAAAAGTCATGACTAATTGCTGTAGGAGTATTAGGTTTGGAAGTTCTAGCCAGTTGAGTTTCTTTAAGTTAAGACAGTGATGAGTACGGAATGGAGAGCCAGTTGCAAATCTGGCAATACTATGGTAGGCTAAATTAAGTTTCTGAAGGTTAGCTTTAGAAATGTTGATAAAGGAAGGAGAGGCATACAATAGTGTAGAGATGAGGTGAGTTTGGGCAAGAGATACTCTGGATGTGACAGTAAGAAAGGGCTTAAGTCTGTAGAGGGCACCTATCTTTTTATTTACTGTCTTGATAGTTAAATCAATGTGATAGTCAACGTTTAGCTGATTGTCTACGGTGACACCTAGCAGTTTTGTGGAATAGTCAGATTTAATGATAGTGCCATTGCAGGACACAATGGAAAAAGTGATTGGGGTGGATTTAAGGGTTGGGGTGAAAAGTAGAAGTTTGGTTTTTTGGGATTTAGGAGGAGACAGATATGTTGAAACCATTTTTCTGCTGCTGTGAAAACCAATTGGGTAGAGGAGTGGAGTTCTACTGGGGATGGAGCAGAGCAGATGAGAGTAAAATCATCAGCATACTGTATACAAGTGGATGTAGGGAGGGAAGTGGGCAGGTTATTTATGAATATAGAGAAAAGTAGGGGACCTAAGATGGACCCTTGTGGGACGCCGATAGTAACTGGGAGTTGAGAGGATAGATGGCTGTCCCAAAGGACTGCTTGTTTTCTGTTTGTCAAGTATGAGTCAAACCACTGTAGTGCTAGTGAGTCAATTGACAGGGATTCTAAAGTGTGGAGGAGAAGTTGATGGTTGACCATATCTAATGCTTTTGAGAGGTCTAAGAATAGTGCAGAGGAGAACAGGTTGTTGTTGCGATTTTTGTTGATTATGTCAGTGAAGGAGAGAAGGGCAGTAGAAGTACTGTGGTAGGGTCTAAAACCATGTTGTGAGTCTACAAGCAAGTTGTTATTCAAGAGATGATGTAAGAGTTGATGGTGTATGCAGCGTTCCATTATTTTGGATAGTGGAGATAGAAGGGCAATAGGCCGAAAATTGGAGAGTTCATTAGAGTTACCTCCTTTATGGAGTGGAATGATATGGGAGATTTTCCAACAGGATGGGATTTTGGACTCAGTTATAGTTCTGTTTATTAAGATGGAGACTGGGTAGGCTAGTTCGGTTGAAGCTAGTTGAAGATATTCAGCTGGTAGCTTGTCGGCAGAAGGGGTGCAAGGTTTGAGTTTAGATAGTAATTTACGTATATAGGTTGTGGAGACAGTATTAAACTTTAACATGGGGGTGCTGTTTTGGGTAGGGGTTATTTGGAGGGATAGGGGGGGAGTCATGGTGTTTGCCAGAGAGGTGACTGTTTGAGAGAAGAAGTCATTGAAAGTGTTGGCTATTATGTCAGGTTGGGTTTGAACTAGGCTAGCTGGGGTAGGTGTTTTGGTGTTCCCTGGATGGAGTAGTTTGTTTATTCCTGACCAAAATTGTTTGGGGTTTTGGTTTTGTTGATATTTAAAGTGATAGTTTTTTTTATCCAGATAGATAAGTTTCTTTGTTGTGTTTCTTAGGTGTTTGAAGTTATGGTGGTCAGTGGGGTTTTTTGTGGACCTCCATTTAGTCCATAATTTATTTCTAGCTCGCATATTTTGTTTAGTAGTTTTGGAGAGCCATGGGGCTGCCTTGGAGCTTAGTCTAATTAAGCGGGGTGGGGCATGATGGTGAAGAATTTGTAGGAAGGTATTGTTGAAATGGGTTACTGCTTCGTCTATTGGGAGGTATTTTAGAGTTGACCAGTCATATTCTTTGAGTTCATTTTGAAAGGATGCTAGGTTAAAATCCGTTTTGTTGTGTATGGTATGATAGGTAGCTTGCTTGGGATTGTTGTATTTTTGTTTAGTGATAAAGGTCAGGAGATGGTCGCTGATATTGTCGGGGAGTATTCCTGTTTTATAGGAAAGGGGATTGTTGTTAATTAGTATCCAATCTAGAATGGTTTGTTTGTGGGTTGATTTGTGTATTCTAGTAGGGGAGTTAATGGTTTGATGAAAGTTAAAGAGATTAAGGTGAATGGAGGGTTTGGGAGATATGCAGGAGTTCCAGTCAATATTGAAGTCCCCTAAGATTATGGTTTCCTGAGGAAAGCTACTGGAGACCCAGCCTAGGATATTTTCTAGTGTGTTAATGTTATTGCCTGGAGGGATGTAGGAACATATGATATATATAGCCTTGGTTTTATTAACTTGGAGTTTGGCACAGAGTATTTCAGCATTAGCTGGGGAGGGGGGCAAGGAGTCAATTAAGGCTACCTGTAGTTGGGATTTGTATAAGAGGGTCACTCCCCCGCCCTTTTTATTAAGACAATTTTGCCTTAAGGTGCTATAACCTGGGGGAGTAAATTCGTTGTCTTTGGTACTAGGTTTAAGCCAAGTTTCAGTGAGACAGAGAATATCAAAGGCATAGAAATCAATTAAGGCATGGAGTTGTGTGATTTTATTGTTGATGCTATGAATATTTAGGTGAGCAATACAGAGGGAGTCAGAGGAGAAAGGTGAACTAGAACAGTTAGCAGTTAGGTTTGACGGGGTGTGGCTCACGAGAGTATTGGGACCAGGGTTGGGGTGGATGTCACCATGTATCAATAAAAGTGTTTGTGGGACTTGAAATACTTTTAGGTTTTTGCAGGGTATTAAATAAAACCGTTTAGAGGTTTGGAATCTATAGTGGCGTACTTTGTGGTAGAGAGGGGGAAGGTAGGGATAGGTTGATAGTATATTAATATGTGTTTGGTCAGGTAGAGGAAGTGTAGACGTGGTGTGTTTGGCTATTACAGGAGGTTGGCTAAGCATAAGATATTCATAGGAGGTAAGAGTATAGTAGTAGAGAAGGATGTTAAGAAGAAGAAGTGAAAAGATTGAGTTAAGGTTTAAAGGCATGCTACTAGTGAGATGAGCTTAGCAAGTATAGGACTGTGTGGTATGAACAGTAGAGTGAGGTGAGGCAGTTAGATAAAAATGTGGAGAGAGGGTGTGGTTGTAGGACTTGGAGTATGGTGTTGATAGGTGATGTGTACAGGAAATGAGATAGGTGGTTAGTTAGTTGGGGGAGTGTCTAAGCAAGTATAAAGGTAGGGCCCCTGGGGGTGGGTGGGAATTGGGGGTAGGGTGGAGAGCGAGTGAGCGTAGCGAACGGAGCGGGGAAGAGCAAATGAGATGATCTAGACACAAGAGAGAGAAGTTCAGCAGGAAACAATCAGAGAAAGGGAGAAACAAACAGGTAAGTCAGTGAGTTAGAAAAAAAGATATGAGTAATTTCTGTAATGAGTAGAGGTAAAAATGTAGAGGATATAGAGTGAGAGGAAAACAGGTAAGGTAAAAGAGGTTAGGTTAAAAAGCAGATCAGGAAGAAGCTTTCGATAAGAAAGTGTAATGGAGGCAGAAGATAAGCAGGGGTGGAAGAAATGGAGAACACAGGAGAACTATGATAGAGGTGCCCCTTTGTGGTAGGATGTATGGTTACAGGAACAGGCAGTATAGCAGAGGACTAGGTACGAAAGGGGGAGGGGGGAAGGAGAGTAGTATGCTAACAATTAAGGATAGTTGAGGTAGATAAAGATAAAAATAAAATGGAGGTATCTAATGTGGAAGGGGGAAAAAGTAGGCTGCAGGAGGTACTGGAGGGTTGCTTAACCCGAGGTACACAAATAGAGTAAGTCTGCTCTAGCAAGGAAACATAACATACTTATAATCACAAAATAAGTCGGTGCCTCTTGATAGTGTAGGTTATGGGCTCAGGTATGAAGTTCCTTTAATCCTAGAGGGAAGGAAGGCTGGAAAGGGACTTTGCTTGAGTCTCACAGTTGACCACTCTCCTGGATGACTTGAAAATCTTTATGCGAGACCAGCATCCTGGCAGTCCAAAGAGCACATAAAGTCTCCTTCTGCCACAGACAGGGAAGGATGGTTTTTACCATGAGCATATATCACATGCATCTCACATCCTTACTAGACTTGTAGCAGGGGACTGAACATTCGAGGCTCACTCTTCAGCAGCTCAAACTGAACAGGGCAACACTGAGACTCAGCCTCAGTCTGTCCTATGGCAGGGTATTGGTGTGCACAACAAGCAGAGGAGCTGTGGAATGAGTGGCTTGTGAAGGTTTGAGTTAAGCAGTTTAAAGATCTTAAAATCTTCTGAGCCTGTACTTACTTTACCAAGGGTAACAGAACTTGTCAGAGATTTGAAATGCTTGGCTAGGCTTTAAAGTGTCCATGTGGTTGGCCTATTACACAGCTATGAATCTATGAACATAGATTAATACACGGTGTATTGATATATGTCTTTGTTGCTCTCTTAGCCTTGCATTTAGGGGTACATAATAGGTTTTTATTTTATGTATATGTCTTTGTTGCTCACTTAGCATTGCATTTGAGGGTACATAGTAGGTTTATATTATGTTTATGTCTTTGTTGCTCTTTTAGCCTTACATGTGGGGTACATAGTTGTTTTTTACTAATGTGTATGTCTTTGTTGCGCTCTCAACCTTGCATTCAGTGTACATGATAGGTTTGTACTAATGTATATGTCTTTGCTGCTCTCTTAGCCTTGCATTTGGGAGTACATAGTAGGTTTTTACTAATGCCATGTGAGTTTTTGTCTATCTGTCTGAATGTAATGGTTGGTTTAAGCTTCAGGACTCCCAAGAGCACCTGCTGGCATAGTTTTTGTGCAGATCATTTCCTAAGTACCAAACAAAGAACAGAGTGGGGTGTAGGGTGCACTCTCATATAGGTGGACTCCCTTTAATGGTGGTGGTTTGAGGCTGTATTCACAATACCCCCATAGACATTCAACTAATGAAAAAGATCAGGCTGGAGGGGGGGGGTTCTGGCTTCTACTGAATTGATCCTCTTATCTGAACATTTGCTGTTATGATGAGTATGCTCACACAACTTTATTCAGGCAGAAAGCACTTGGATTTATGGTTGCAAACTTTAGTAACTAAGTAAGCAATGTTTAATTAGCATAGAAGATATCGCTGGCATCCTTAGTGTTTTATTTCCCATAAAAGTATGCAAAGGTGCAGAATTTCACACTTTGCTAGATTCTGAGAATTGATTTAGGTTTCTAATAGCAAAAATGTGTTGAGGTAGTTGTCCATGCTGTAGTACCTAACCTCTAATATTGCCTGTTTACTTGTTTATTGATCCTGTCAACAATATGCTACAAAAGTCAATGTTCATCATATCGATCACTGCTGCAGTAGCCTTAGCTATATGGGTTCAATCCTTTCAAGGATGTTACATCCAGCCATTTTCCAAAGCTTCCAGGCAACTTCCACACACCCAAACTGTCAGGCAGCTTGAGCTGAGCTGACTAAAAGGCAAGTCTGGGCACAAAGCCCTTCAGAGCTTTACTGCCGCCAAATAGTACACTCCTCTGAAGCATTTGAAGATCAATGGTCAGCTTGTCCTTCCCTTTGCTGGGCAGATAGGTTCCCTTTGGGGAAAAAACTTCCATTTTTCTTAATTTTGTTGATCTTTTATTACTTTCATCTTAAGGAAAGTTATTTTAAAGCTAGGAATGTTGTGTTTTAATAGAGTGGCTCCAAACTGTAATGTACTTTTAAATGGAGTGTTCATTTCTTTCTGTCGGTTTAAAACTGATGTAAAATAACTGAAACATTTTTTTTCTGTGGGGAAATTGTGTTTATTTTACTTTTATGGGTCTAGCATTGTGTTTTAAAGTGTTTTTTATTATGTTTTTCTGTCCAAAAAGTAACATTTGTGGACTGTTAGTGTTTACCAGCAATTGCTGCTTGTCTTCCCTGGGAAAGAGGCACGATTTGCGGCATGACCATAGAACAGAATTGATCTTTTTATCTGAACATCTCTTGTGGAAGGAAAAGTGTCCAGCACGGTTGAGCCTTCTAACAGCCACAAAAAAAAATAAAAATAAAAAAATAAAATAAGTAGACAACCTTTGGCACCACTGCAGTCTAGCAATTTGCAGTCACAGGTGGGTGACTCTTCTGTGGCCATTTGTTGCATCACAGATCACTTATCTTTTACTCTGGCTCCCTGTGGTGTAGGATCTACAGCCATGGACATGGAGTTAGCCGCATTCTCTACAGATGTTGGTGTCCTCACAGTGGTTAAGGGAGAGTCAGTATTGGGAGATGGAACAGGGAAGGTTTCCCTTTTGTGTCAGAATGCTGTGCCTGTCCCTGAGGAAGTTGCTGTTGACATTAGTAACATGGTTGTCCCCATTTTTCCTATCAAAAAGAAACAGAAAACCAAGCATGTATCTTTCCCTCCTCAATTTTCTCTGGATAGTAGTTTACTGGGTCTGGCTCAGGGTTTAATTCAAGCTGTTGATTTTTCTTGTAAAGTACTTTCTGGCAAAATAAAGAGTGATTCCTCTTTTCCTGAAGACATTCAACATTCTGAATCTGAACAGGAAGATACAGGGATGGATATATTTTTCCTCTGATTTCTGAATCAGATACAGAGAAGAGCTCAATTTCTAATTTTCCCTGTGGGGGGTTTTCTTTCTCTGAGATTATTGCTAGAATGGCCAGTGTTTTCAGTGGGAGAACACTGAGGATTCTCAATTCATCAGAAAATACTATAGGATGTTACAGAAGGATTTTCCAGAACCAACACCCATTCCTCCTGTTCTATTTGCTTTAGAGGATGTGTGTGCTACAGCTTGCAATTTTCCTGGTAGTCAACCAAATGCTCATAAAAAGGCTGATTGGATGTATAAAGTTCCTCATTCTTTTACATTTTTATACACTATTCCCAAAACCTGACCCATAACCTATAGCTTTAGTTAACCCAGCTTCTGCTGACCACTTAGTTAATTTCAATCCTACTCTTTCTGCAAAGGATGAGAAGATTATTAATAGGTATGGGGAAAAGTATATACGTCTGCAATTTTTGATTTTCAGAATTTTGAATTGCCAGGCTCATATGTTAATGTTTGTTTTTATAAAATTGTGAAAGTATGAGAAATGTTTTGCCTGCAGTTTCTTTTTGTGAGGAAAAGTCTGTTTTAAATAACCTAGTTTCTTCTATTGCATATGTCACTACTCATTGTTTACAGTGTGTGAATGACTCTGTGCATAGGTCATTACTCATTGTTTACAGCGTGTGTATGACTCTGTGCATAGGTCATTACTCATTGTTTACAGTGTGCGTATGACTCTGCACATAGGTCATTACTCATTGTTTACAGTGTCTGTATGACTCTGTGCATAGGTCATTACTCATTGTTTACAGTGTCTGTATGACTCTGTGCATAGGTCATTACTCATTGTTTACAGTGTCTGTATGACTCTGTGCATAGGTCATTACTCATTGTTTACAGTGTCTGTATGACTCTGTGCATAGGTCATTACTCATTGTTTACAGTGTCTGTATGACTCTGTGCATAGGTCATTACTCATTGTTTACAGTGTCTGTATGACTCTGTGCATAGGTCATTATTCATTGTTTACAGTGTGTGTATGACTCTGTGCATAGGTCATTACTCATTGTTTACAATATCTGAATGACTCTGTGCATAGGTCATTACACATTGTTTACAGTGTGTGCATGACTCTGTGCACAGGTCATTACTCATTGTTTACAGTGTGTTTATGACTCTGTGCATATGTCATTACTCATTGTTTACAGTGTGTATGACTCTGTGCATAAGTCATTGCTCATTGTTTACAGTGTGTGTATGACTCTGTGCATAGGTCATTACTCATTGTTTACAGTGTGCGTATGACTCTGTGCATAGGTCATTACTCATTGTTTACAGGGTGTGTATGACTATGTGCATAGGTCATTACTCATTGTTTGCAGTGTGCATATGACTCTGTGCATAGGTCATTACTTATTGTTTACAGTTCGCATATGACTGTGCATAGGTCATTACTCATTGTTTACAGTGTGTGTATGACTCTGTGCACAGGTCATTACTCATTGTTTACAGTGTGTGTATGACTCTGTGCATAGGTCATTACTCATTGTTTATAGTGTGTGTATGACTCTGTGCATAGGTCATTACTCATTGTTTACAGTGTGTGTATGACAGTGCATAGGTCATTACTCATTGTTTATAGTGTGTATGACTCTGTGCATAGGTCATTACTCATTGTTTACAGTGTGCATATGACTGCGCATAGGTCATTACTCATTGTTTACAGTGTGCGAATGACTCTGTGCATAGGTCATTACTCATTGTTTACAGTGTGCGAATGACTGTGCATAGGTCATTACTCATTGTTTACAGTGTGCATATGACTCTGTGCATAGGTCATTACTCATTGTTTGCAGTGTGTGTGTATGACTCTGTGCATAGGTCATTGCTCATTGTTTATAGTGTGTGTATGACTCTGTGCATAGGTCATTACTCATTGTTTACAGTGTGTGTATGACTGTGCATAGGTCATTACTCATTGTTTATAGTGTGTATGACTCTGTGCATAGGTCATTACTCATTGTTTACAGTGTGTGTATGACTCTGTGCATAGGTCATTACTCATTGTTTACAGTGTCTGTATGACTGTGCATAGGTCATTACTCATTGTTTACAGTTTGTGTATGACTCTGTGCATAGGTCATTACTCATTGTTTACAGTGTGTGTATGACTCTGTACATAGGTCATTACTCATTGTTTACAGTGTGTGTATGACTCTGTGCATAGGTCATTACTCATTGTTTACAGTGTGCGTATGAGTCTGTGCATAGGTCATTGCTCATTGTTTATAGTGTGTATGACTCTGTGCATAGGTCATTACTCATTGTTTACAGTGTCTGTATGACTCTGTGCATAGGTCATTACTCACTATTTACAGTGTCTGTATGACTGTACATAGGTCATTACTCATTGTTTACAGTTTGTGTATGACTCTGTGCATAGGTCATTACTCATTGTTTACAGTGTGTGTATGACTTTGTACATAGGTCATTACTCATTGTTTACAGTGTGTGTATGACTCTGTGCATAGGTCATTACTCATTGTTTGCAGTGTGTGTATGACTATGCATAGGTCATTACTCATTGTTTATAGTGTGTATGACTCTGTGCATAGGTCATTACTCATTGTTTACAGTGTGTGTATGACTCTGTGCACAGGTCATTACTCATTGTTTACAGTGTGTATGACTCTGTGCATAGGTCATTACTCATTGTTTACAGTGTGTGAATGACTCTGTCAATACTTTTTTGAGGGCTATGGCTACTGGTACTGTTTTGAGGAGGTTTTCATGACCGCATTCAAAGAACATCCCAGTTGATATTAAAATATTTTTAAATTCTCCCTTGAATACAGATTTAGTTTTTCAGTCCTCTGCTGCAGAGGTAATCAAAAAGTATGATGAAAAGGACAAGCTGATCCAGGGAATCTCCTAAGAATTTTCAGGCTTCTTTTCCATATTTTCCTCATACGAGTTTGGCAAAAACAGAAAAAACAGTCTAAACAAAGTACAGGTAAACAGACATTTCTCTAAACTCCAAAACCAAGGGTAGTTCAACAAGTCTGAATGATTATTCAAGAGAACTTGTGAACGCCTAAAACTCTAGTCCCTTTTTACTTCCAGAAAGTCTGAATCTCCAGTTTTCTCTTAGGCAACAGATAGTTTCAGACAAATGGGTTCTGAAATCATTAATCAAGGTTACAGTTGGTAGTGGAAGGAAATTCCTGCTTTCCAGGGGTTCATTCCTCATCCACCAGGTCAGACTCTTTTGTTTCTACTGGTTCTTCATCACGTGCTATCCCAAGGAGTGAGAACCAGTTCTTCCTTCCCAGGTGGTGAAGGGTTTTTATTTAAGGATGTTCCTAATGCCAAAGAAAGAAAATTCTTGGAGATCAGTTCTGGATCTTTCTTTTCCAATCCTGTTTGTGATAGTGTTCAAATTCACACAGGATTATGTTCCTGGGGTGTCGACTTTACACCTCAGTTCAAACAGCTTTTCTTCCAGAGAAAAAAAATAGATCTTTATCTAGATCTATTTCTAAGGTTTTCCACACAGACTTCAGTCACTGTGAAGGAATACTACAGGATTTTGGTTCTCATGGCAACTGTGATTCTCATGATAGCCCTGCCAAGACTCCACATGAGAAAGATACAGTGGTATCTGAAATCACTTTGGTCCCAGCATCAACAGCCATTATCTTTTCAAATCACAATACTGAGGTTTGTCAGAAGAGAAATTATTTGGTGGAGACAACAGATATCCTTAAATGCAGGTCTGCCCTTCTCCCTCCCTGCTCTAAAGCAGTCAGTCACCGCATATGCTTTGGACTTTGCTTGGGGAGCAGTTTCAGGAGGGATAAAAGTTCAGGGAGTGTAGAACACAAAGAACAGATGCAAGCACATAAATAACAACTAGATGCTTGCTCTGGTCAAGGCACTCAACTCTTTGAACCATCATTGGTCCCCAGAACCTCTTCAAGTGGTTACAGTTAATACCCCAATATGTGGTACATGAACAAGCAAGGTGGAATCTGGTCTTACCCCTTTGCAGATAAGCCATTTTAGCTTGGGTATAGCTTTGCAGTACAAGCTCATTCTACAGGCATCCTGCATTTTGTCAGAGCAAAACTATGTGGCAGACAAGCTGAGCAGGATCAGGGTAGATCCTCATGAATGGAAACTAGATCATGGGGAGACCTTTGAAGATTTGATCCATTTTTGTGGAGTTACTCACGTTGACTTCTTTGTCTCCTCTCTGAACTATCAACTGGCAAGATTCTGTTCCAGCAGTGCATGCAAAAAGGGCTGGAAGACGGATGCATTTTCTTTTCCTTGGACAGGAATGTTCCTGTATGCATTTTTACCCTTTCCACTAATATCCAGGGTACTTCTGAAGATGCAGAAGGAATCCCCCAAGAACTGTGGTGGCTCCTTTCTGGCCCAGGTAACTGTTTTTTTATTTTTGGGAAATGAACAGGGGCAATTGCCACATGCTTCCGAACAGACTGGATCTACTCACACAAGAAAAGGGGTGTTTGATAAACCCCAGCATCAATCATCTCCAATTAACTGTGTGGATGATGGTCAACATTCTATTTAGGCACCTGTTTTCTAACCACATGCAGCAGGTACTAATGGAGGCAAGAAAGCCTGCGACTAGAAAATCATATATTAGCAAGGGAAAAATGTTTTCTAGTTGGTGCAAGCAGCATAACCTGGACCCATTCAGGGCTAAGTGTTCTCTGGTCCTATAATATTTGTGTGAGCTACTATCCTATGATCTTTATTATTCCTCTATCAAGTTTAATTTATTGGTCATTTCACCATGTCTGCCCATGGATCCTCCTCTTTCAATGCGGTCTCACGTCAAAATGTTACTGAAAGGGTTTTTTTCATAAAAAGCCTAAAAGAAAACTGGTGGCCACTCTCTTGTGTTAGACAGCCTAACACTTGCTCCATCTGCACCAGCTAATCAAGTAGATTTGAGATTTTTTACAAGGAAACAGTTTTACTGATTGCTTTGACATCTGCAAGAAGGATATCTGATTTGCAAACCCTTATGATGAGTCAGCCCCATCTCATTTTCCATAGTGACAGGGTTTCTTTGAGAACTAATCCCTCCTTTATGTCTAAAGTGGTATTCAAGCTTATTTTAAGCCAAACTATCCATTTCTCCATTTTCTTTCCTGAACCTAAAAATGAGGGAGAAGGATGTTTCATACCTTGGATGCCCACAGACTATGCAGGTACTATCTTGACAGAACTAAATCCTTCAGATCAGTTTGTTTATTTCTTGTGAAGGTAAGATGAAGGGACAACCTGTGTCAAAACAGGCAATATCCACATGGTTGTCTAAGGCTATTATCTTTTGTTATACTCTCCATAACAAAGCTCTTCCAGGCAGGTTGAAGAACCACTTTGCCAGGGCCTTGGCTTCATCTACGGCTTTTTGGGAAGGGTTGGATTTTAGAAATATTTTAGAAGCTGCTAGTTGGTCCTCTGTACATACTTTTTACAAAACACTATAAGCTTGATTCCTTCGCCAGGTCCAAATCAAGCCTTGCTTAGACCATTCTCCAGGGGCTGATGGAGCCTTTTCCTTGCACTTCCTAAATGTAGTTAGCTAAGGTAATCTACTCATATAGCTAAGGCTACCTCAGCAGTGATCAATATGGTAGACATAGTACAGTTTTGTAAGTAAACTTACCATAACAGTAGATGTTTGAATGGTCACTGCAGCAGTGACCACTCGCTCCCTTTATCTCCTTGTTTTTTGGGGTGTTTTTCATGCCAGGTTTTGGACACTTGTTTTATGTTGTTCTTAGCATTGTCCTTTCAGGGCTAAGCCTCCCTCTCCCTGCTGGCTGGAAAGTGCTGGTGGGCTTCACTCCCAAACTTGTGTTTTAGTCAGCGCAGCTCGAGCTGTCTGACAGTTTGGGCATGTGGAAGGTGTCCTGAAGCTTTGGAAGCTGGCAAGCTGTTATATCCTTGGCTCACTCACTCCTCCTATCCTGTCTTTTCTATGCTGCCCCCAGTCTTATTAATTTTCAAACAACTCTTCTCTCCAAACTACAGCAAACATATAACAAAATAGCCAGATTTGCCTCCAATTTTTCATACAAATCTCATCACTGCCTCACCCTTAAGACACTCCAATGGCCTGAATTTCCTAAACAGATACTTCTTTTTCAACTACATATTGCACACTCTGTCCTGAATGATCCTTCTTTCTGTCCCTCCATCTCTAATCTACTGTCCTACTATAACACCCAGCGCCACCTCTGTATTACAAGCAAACACCTCCTTGACATATACAAACCCAAAAAAAACATCAGAAAGTCCCATGCTTGGAACCCACTCCCTCTCAATATAAGAAGCACTCCTCAAAAATATCTGTTCAAAAGAGAACTTAAGACTTTATCTACAAAGACGTGGTCCTGCCTTTGTCACCCCCCCCCCCATTTGAGTTATTCTCTCTTCTTATCTACATAATTTGTTTTTAATCGTGCAACCTGCACCTTCTGTTACTTTTCCTATCTACATCATTTCTTTTTACTCATGCACCCTGCACCTTCTGTTACTTTTCCTATCTACATCATTTCTTTTTACTCGTGCACCCTGCACCTTCTGTTACTTTTCCTATCTACATCATTTCTTTTTACTCATGCACCCTGCACCTTCTGTTACTTTTCCTATCTACATCATTTCTTTTTACTCATGCACCCTGCACCTTCTGTTACTTTTCCTATCTACATAATTTGTTTTTAATCGTGCACCCTGCACCTTCTGTTACTTCTCCTATCTACATCATTTCTTTTTACTCGTGCACCCTGCACCTTCTGTTACTTTTCCTATCTACATCATTTCTTTTTACTCGTGCACCCTGCACCTTCTGTTACTTTTCCTATCTACATCATTTCTTTTTACTCATGCACCCTGCACCTTCTGTTACTTTTCCTATCTACATCATTTCTTATTCTCATGCACACTTTTTACATGCAGCCTGCACCTTCTGTTACTTTTCCTATCTACATCATTTCTTTTACTCATGCACCCTGCACCTTCTGTTACTTTTCCTATCTACATCATTTCTTTTTACTCATGCACCCTGCACCTTCTGTTACTTTTCCTATCTACATCATTTCTTTTTACTCGTGCACACTGTACCTTCTGTTACTTTTCCTATCTACATCATTTCTTTTTACTCGTGCACCCTGCACCTTCTGTTACTTTTCCTATCCACATCATTTCTTTTTACTCTTGCACCTTGCACCTTCTGTTACTTTTCCTATCTACATCATTTCTTTTTACTCCTGCACCTTCTGTTACTTTTCCTGTCTACATCATTTCTTCTTACTTGTGCACCATGCACCTTCTGTTACTTTTCCTATCTACATCATTTCTTTTTACTTGTGCACCCTGTACCTTCTGTTACGTTTCCTATCTACATCATTTCTTTTTACTCATGCACCCTGCACCTTCTGTTGCTTTTCCTATCTACATCATTTCTTTTTACTCATGCACCCTGCACCTTCTGTTAAATTTCCTATCTACATCATTTCGTTTTACTCGTGCACCCTGCACCTTCTGTTACTTTTCCTATCTACATCATTTCTTTTTCCTCGTGCACCCTGCACCTTCAGTTACTTTCCTATCTACATTATTTCTTTTTACTCGTGCACCCTGCACCTTCTGTTACTTTTCCTGCCTACATCATTTCATTTTAATCATGCACCCTGCACCTTCTGTTACTTTTCCTATCTACATCATTTCTTTTACTCGTGCACCCTGCACCTTCTGTTACTTTTCCTATCTACATCATTTCTTTTTACTCGTGCACCCTGCACCTTCTGTTACTTTTCCTATCTACATCATTTCTTTTTACTCGTGCACCCTGCACCTTCTGTTACTTTTCCTATCTACATCATTTCTTTTTACTCGTGCACCCTGCACCTTCTGTTACATTTCCTATGTATATCATTTCTTTTTACTCGTACACCCTGCACCTTCTGTTACTTTTCCTAACTACATCATTTCTTTTTACTCGTGCACCCTGCACCTTCTGTTACTTTTTCTATCTACATAATTTCTTTTTCTCATGCACCCTGCTCCTTCTGTTACTTTTTTGATCTACATTTGTTTTTACTCGTGCACCCTGCACCTTCCGTTACTTTTCCTGTCTACATCATTTCTTTTTACTCATG
Source organism: Protopterus annectens (assembly GCF_019279795.1). Lineage (NCBI taxonomy): Eukaryota > Metazoa > Chordata > Ceratodontiformes > Protopteridae > Protopterus > Protopterus annectens. Next base: position 37,531,394 of record NC_056747.1, read on the forward strand.
CACCCTGCACCTTCCGTTACTTTTCCTGTCTACATCATTTCTTTTTACTCGTGCACCCTTTACCTTCTGTTACTTTTCATATCTAGTAACCAAAAAACGGAGGATGCAGAACAAACCAGTAAGCAGAAACAAAGCACCCTGAACCACTGCTAGGTAGGCAAACAAATTTATTAAGCCGAACAGTTCACTCGAAAAAATAACGCTGAATCAAATCACCATACGTTTTCGTCCACAACTTCATCAGATTACACTAATACATTCAGTTAACTGCTTTTATATACTCATCCAAATTTTAAAAAACAGCCAGTAAAAACAATCATTGTACATAGAAGTGCATTGAGTTACTGCCCTCTACTGACAAGGAGGATTATTACACATTAAAGTCACAATTTTGCTGATCTCATTTTTAATACAGGGGCAAGTGAGATCATGTCATTTAAACCAGGGAATTTACTGGCCTCCAACACCACTTGCCAGTATAATTCCCTGTATTCAACTAAAGTCTCCCACATACCGCCCCTGGGGTCCTTTGGCACAACCTCTAATATAAAAACTGAAATTCAGCTTCAGGACAAGATTTTGTGTGTTTGTACAGAGAATTTGTTTCACATTTTATACGAATATCATAGGTGTGCTCATAAATTCTCTGCTTAACCTTTCTTTCACTCTTGCCAATGTATAAAGCATTACATTTTGTACATATCCCAACATAAATAATCCCTTTTGTCTTACAATTCGCAAAAGTTTTAAAGTTAAAATTTTGTTATTTCTGGCAGATAAAGTAATGGTATCCCCAGTAATCAAATAAGAACAATAATTACAAGCACCACATTTAAATACACCAGCTATTTGTTTGTACCTGCTAACCTTGAATTCCCTTTACTACCTCTTTCAAAAATATCCTTCAGGGTGTTCCCTTTCCTATAAATATGTTTTATTTCACCCTGGAAAATGTGATTTAAGTCAGAAACTTTAGAAAAGTTAATCCACTCTTTGTCAAAAATTCTTTTGATCACACCAGCTTGTCCATCATATGTGGTAATGATACCTGATACGAATTCATTATTTAACCCATCTACTTTCTTGTTTGTGACTTGTTGAGTTGCAACATCTTCAATTTTACCCAATACAGGCGCAAACCTTCCCTTCCTCCCATCACTGACTTCTTTGGAAACTCTATCAATGAGCTCTTCCGGTAGCCTCTATTCAGGAACATGTTTCTCAGGTTTTTACATTCGTTACCATAACATGCATCATCAGAAGTCATTCTACACAAGCGCACAAATTGCCCTTTTATAACACTCCTTTTCTGGTGTGGCGGGTGCGAACTTGAGTAGTGCAGATAAGAATTAGAAAAGGTCTCTTTTCTATAAATTCTAGACTCAAAGCCATACTCAGTTTTAGATATGTTAACATCAAGGTATTTCAATTCATCAGTAGTGAATTTGTGAGTGAATTTTAAAAATTCTGTGGTACCATTTAGGTATTCCACAAAGCTACCAAATTCATCTTGAGTGCCTGCCCATAAGAAACACAAGTCGTCCAGAAATCTACCATACAACTTCCATAAACTACTATATTCTGAATTCAGTACAAACTTATTCTCCCAGAAGGACATTATAGTGTTAGCATAAGTGGGAGCACAGTGTGCCCCCATCGCCACACCTTTTGTTTGTCGAAAATACTCGCCCTGAAAGAATATAAAATTATTCTTTAGGACAATCTCCATTAATAACAATACAGTTCTGAACTCATTGTGCCCTAGTAGTTTGGATTCAAGTAGCATTTCTTGAACCATTCAAGGCCTACATCATGGGGTATACTTGTAAATAAGTCAATCACATCCAAGGTACCAAAACCTTTTGTTTCATTTGCAAGTGATTCATTTAGTTTTCCTAAGAAATGCCACGAATCTTTTAAAATAACATTGTTGTCACAAACAAGCTTTTTATCTTCTGGTCAATGTACTTGGCCAAGGTGCAGTGACCGAACCTTCGGCTGACACTATCACTCTCAAAGGTGGGTCACTTTCATCTTTATGCACCTTTGGTATCCCAAATATGGAGGGTATTCTCGGTTTATCTACATGCAAATATTTAAAAGTACTCATGTCAATAACTCCATCCATTAATAAGTCATTTAAAATAACATAAATTCGCTTGTAGGCAATATTAATTTCATTCAAGGATATTCTGGTGTATTTGGTATTATCATTTAATATGTCAAACATTTTGCTCTCATAATTAATGGCATCCATAAGCACAACCCCCGCCTTATCGGGCTTCATAATTCTTATATTCTTGTTCTCACTTAATGATTTCAAAGTTTTCAACTCTGGGTCTGTTAAATTAGACTGCACTTTGTGACAACTCAGAATTTTCCTAAGCTCGTGTTCCAAGCTCAATTCAAAGTTTCTTAGCTGAGGGTGTGTTGGGGATTAAAGGTGCTCTTACGTCAATTCTACATTGTTCATGTTGACACCATTTCCTTTAAAATATAATTCTAAGTTTTTCTTCCTGATAAATAATTTAATATCAATTAAAAGTTTAAAATATTTGTTTTCTCTAGGTATAAAACCAAAACCTTTTGTCAATAGTTCAAAATGACTACTGTTAATTGCTACATCTGTGTAATTAAAATATTAAAATCTTTATAACTGTATTTAAAACCACAGCTTGTAATTATTCCCAGACTGGTCGTCTCCTTTCCTGAGCTCCCCAGTTTCTGGTTTTGTAGTTTTTTGAATTGTAAGTAACAGGTTCCCTGTGCATAAGTCTCTCAGACCGCCTTAAAGGTGGAAATGCAGCATCATAATCATTCTCTAAAGGCAATTCATTGTCAGAAATGTCATTGTTAGGTTCTCTGAAGTGATTAATGTCATAATTTCTAACATTTCTCACCCAATTCTTAGGCTTCGGGTATTGTTTCTTTGTTTTGTATTCATTTAAATCTCTCTCAATCTTGTTTAATTTTCTGTTTTTAACCTCCAAACATTTACTTTCTAAATTATTTAATAGTTTATGATATTTGCTTCTCTCTTCGTCCACTGTAAATAGTAAATCGTGAGTAATGTCCTTGTTTATACATTCTACAGTTTCTTGCAACTTCTTTATTTCTACCTCATTGTTATTAATTAATTAATTAAGGGGCACACTGTGCTCCCACTTATGCTAACACTATAATGTCCTTCTGGGAGAATAAGTTTGTACTGAATTCAGAATATAGTAGTTTATGGAAGTTGTATGGTAGATTTCTGGACGACTTGTGTTTCTTATGGGCAGGCACTCAAGATGAATTTGGTAGCTTTGTGGAATACCTAAATGGTACCACAGAATTTTTAAAATTCACTCACAAATTCACTACTGATGAATTGAAATACCTTGATGTTAACATATCTAAAACTGAGTATGGCTTTGAGTCTAGAATTTATAGAAAAGAGACCTTTCTAATTCTTATCTGCACTACTCAAGTTCGCACCCCCACACCAGAAAAGGAGTGTTATAAAAGGGCAATTTGCGCTTGTGTAGAATGACTTCTGATGATGCATGTTATGGTAACGAATGTAAAACCTGAGAAACATGTTCCTGAATAGAGGCTACCCGAAGAGCTCATTGATAGAGTTTCCAAAGAAGTCAGTGATGGGAGGAAGGGAAGGTTTGCCCCTGTATTGGGTAAAATTGAAGATGTTGCAACTCAACAAGTCACAAACAAGAAAGTAGATGGGTTAAATAATGAATTCGTATCAGGTATCATTACCACATATGATGGACAAGCTGGTGTGATCAAAAGAATTTTGACAAAGAGTGGATTAACTTTTCTAAAGTTTCTGACTTAAATCACATTTTCCAGGGTGAAATAAAACATATTTATAGGAAAGGGAACACCCTGAAGGATATTTTGAAAGAGGTAGTAAAGGGAATTCAAGGTTAGCAGGTACAAACAAAAAAGCTGGTGTATTTAAATGTGGTGCTTGTAATTATTGTTCTTATTTGATTACTGGGGATACCATTACTTTATCTGCCAGAAATAACAAAATTTTAACTTTAAAAACTTTTGCGAATTGTAACACAAAAGGGATTATTTATGTTGGGTTATGTGAAAATGTAATGCTTTTACATTGGCAAGAGTGAAAGAAAGGTTAAGCAGAGAATTTATGAGCACTCCTATGATATTCATATAAAATGTGAAACAAATTCTCTGTACAAACACACAAAAACTTGTCCTGAAGCTGAATTTCAGTTTTTTATATTAGAGGTTGTGCCAAAGGACCCCAGGGGCGGTATGTGGGAGACTTTAGTTGAATACAGGGAATTATACTGGCAAGTGGTGTTGGAGGCCAGTAAATTCCCTGGTTTAAATGACATGATCTCACTTGCCCCTGTATTAAAAATGAGATCAGCAAAATTGTGACTTTAATGTGTAATAATCCTCCTTGTCAGTAGAGGGCAGTAACTCAATGCACTTCTATGTACAATGATTGTTTTTACTGGCTGTTTTTTAAAATTTGGATGAGTATATAAAAGCAGTTAACTGAATGTATTAGTGTAATCTGATGAAGTTGTGGACGAAATCGAATCGTGATTTGATTCAGCGTTATTTTTATGAGTGAACTGTTCCGCTTAATAAATTTGTTTGCCTACCTAGCAGTGGTTCAGGGTGCTTTGTTTCTGCTTACTGGTTTGTTCTGCATCCTCCGTTTTTTGGTTACTAGTAACTTTGGGATGGAATCACCTGCTGGGAGTGTGGCAAGCAATGGAGCAAAGACTAATGAAGTCGGTGAGCTCAGGAAGCTTATCGGACAGCTCACTCAACTTGTGGGGCTTTTGACCCCAGTCAGCCAATCTTTGGCCTCGGTATTGACGCCTGTATTGGAACCAGGAAACCAGGAAGTGCATCGGAGTGTTGAGGCGCGAGAGACGGGCTGTTGGTGAGGAAAATGATTCCAGAGATGTAGAAAGACGAAATGGAGCAGGATCCAGCAGTCTGGATGGTTTCCTCGGATTTTGCTTGAAGAAACCGACCACGACAATCTGAGCAGCCTAACAATGTTAGAAAAATGTGTGAAGGAGTTCGTTTTGGCCCTGGTGGTAGTTTAAACTCTACAGGTACAAAAAGACATTTCAGTGACTTATTCAATGTTGTTTATGATTTTGCTAGCAAAAACAACACCAATGATAAACTACAAGGAACTTTTTCTCAAAAGCTTGATGACCTGGACTATTTTTATACAAATGCAAAATGTTAGAAATGGATAACACTTATTTAAAGTATTGTTTAGAACAGAAAATTGTGCCTAAAGGGCTTAGGGTATGCAAATACCCTAACAAGGTTGTGGAAGGTACAGAGTTTTATTTTGAACTAATAGAGGCTTTTGATAATTGTGGTTTTGATATAATGAGGGCTATCATTAAAAACAATGAGGTAGAAATAAAGAAGTTGCAAGAAACTGTAGAATGTATAAACAAGGACATTACTCACGATTTACTATTTACAGTGGACGAAGAGAGAAGCAAATATCATAAACTATTAAATAATTTAGAAAGTAAATGTTTGGAGGTTAAAAACAGAAAATTAAACAAGATTGAGAGAGATTTAAATGAATACAAAACAAAGAAACAATACCCGAAGCCTAAGAATTGGGTGAGAAATGTTAGAAATTATGACATTAATCACTTCAGAGAACCTAACAATGACATTTCTGACAATGAATTGCCTTTAGAGAATGATTATGATGCTGCATTTCCACCTTTAAGGCGGTCTGAGAGACTTATGCACAGGGAACCTGTTACTTACAATTCAAAAAACTACAAAACCAGAAACTGGGGAGCTCAGGAAAGGAGACGACCAGTCTGGGAATAATTACAAGCTGTGGTTTTAAATACAGTTATAAAGATTTTAATATTTTTAATTACACAGATGTAGCAATTAACAGTAGTCATTTTGAACTATTGACAAAAGGTTTTGGTTTTATACCTAGAGAGAAAACAAATATTTTTAAACTTTTAATTGATATTAAATTATTTATCAGGAAGAAAAACTTAGAATTATATTTTAAAGGAAATGGTGTCAACATGAACAATGTAGAATTGCACGTAAGAGCACCTTTAATCCCAACACACCCTCAGCTAAGAAACTTTGAATTGAGCTTGGAACACGAGCTTAGGAAAATTCTGAGTTGTCACAAAGTGCAGTCTAATTTAACAGACCCAGAGTTGAAAACTTTGAAATCATTAAGTGAGAACAAGAATATAAGAATTATGAAGCCCGATGGCGGGGTTGTGCTTATGGATGCCATTAATTATGAGAGCAAAATGTTTGACATATTAAATGATAATACCAAATACACCAGAATATCCTTGAATGAAATTAATATTGCCTACAAGTTTAATTTATGTTATTTTAAATGACTTATTAATGGATGGAGTTATTGACATGAGTACTTTTAAATATTTGCATGTAGATAAACCGAGAATACCTCCATATTTGGGATACCAAAGGTGCATAAAGATGAAAGTGACCCACCTTTGAGAGTGATAGTGTCAGCCAAGGTTCGGTCACTGCACCTTTGGCCAAGTACATTGACCAGAAGATAAAAAGCTTGTTTGTGACAACAATGTTATTTTAAAAGATTCGTGGCATTTCTAGGAAAACTAAATGAATCACTTGCAAATGAAACAAAAGGTTTTGGTACCTTGATGTGATTGACTTATTTACAAGTATACCCCATGATGTAGGCCTTGAATGGTTCAAGAAATGCTACTTGAATCCAAACTACTAGGGCACAATGAGTTCAGAACTGTATTGTTATTAATGGAGATTGTCCTAAAGAATAATTTTATATTCTTTCAGGGCGAGTATTTTCGACAAACAAAAGGTGTGGCGATGGGGGCACACTGTGCTCCCACTTATGCTAACACTATAATGTCCTTCTGGGAGAATAAGTTTGTACTGAATTCAGAATATAGTAGTTTATGGAAGTTGTATGGTAGATTTCTGGACGACTTGTGTTTCTTATGGCAGGCACTCAAGATGAATTTGGTAGCTTTGTGGAATACCTAAATGGTACCACAGAATTTTTAAATTCACTCACAAATTCACTACTGATGAATTGAAATACCTTGATGTTAACATATCTAAAACTGAGTATGGCTTTGAGTCTAGAATTTATAGAAAAGAGACCTTTTCTAATTCTATCTGCACTACTCAAGTTCGCACCCCCAGACCAGAACAGGAGTGTTATAAAAGGGCAATTAGTGCGCTTGAGTACAATGACTTCTGATCATGCATGTTATGGTAACGAATGTAAAACCTGAGAAACATGTTCCTGAATAGAGGCTACCCGAAGAGCTCATTGATAGAGTTTCCAAAGAAGTCAGTGATGGGAGGAAGGGAAGGTTTGCCCCTGTATTGGTAAAATTGAAGATGTTGCAACTCAACAAGTCACAAACAAGAAAGTAGATGGGTTAAATAATGAATTCATCAGGTATCATTACCACATATGATGGACAAGCTGGTGTGATCAAAAGAATTTTTGACAAAGAGTGGATTAACTTTTCTAAAGTTTCTGACTTAAATCACATTTTCCAGGGTGAAATAAAACATATTTATAGGAAAGGGAACACCCTGAAGGATATTTTGAAAGAGGTAGTAAAGGGAATTCAAGGTTAGCAGGTACAAACAAAAAGCTGGTGTATTTAAATGTGGTGCTTGTAATTATTGTTCTTATTTGATTACTGGGATACCATTACTTTATCTGCCAGAAATAACAAAATTTTAACTTTAAAACTTTTAATTGTAACACAAAAGGGATTATTTATGTTGGGTTATGTAAAATGTAATGCTTTTACATTGGCAAGAGTGAAAGAAAGGTTACAGAGAATTTATGAGCACACCTATGATATTCGATAAAATGTGAAACAAATTCTCTGTACAAACACACAAAAACTTGTCCTGAAGCTGAATTTCAGTTTTTATATTAGAGGTTGTGCCAAAGGACCCCAGGGGCGGTATGTGGGAGACTTTAGTTGAATACAGGGAATTATACTGGCAAGTGGTGTTGGAGGCCAGTAAATTCCTGGTTTAAAATGACATGATCTCACTTGCCCCTGTATTAAAATGAGATCAGCAAAATTGTGACTTTAATGTGTAATAATCCTCCTTGTCAGTAGAGGGG
>NC_056747.1:37540066-37610358 GCF_019279795.1 Protopterus annectens
CCATAGGTATCACAAGGGATAAGAAACTAAGAGTAATGCTACTCAATGCCAGAAGTCTAAACCTCAAGATGCATGCACTCGAAACTCTCCTTAGCATGGAGAACATCGATATCTGTGCAGTAACAGAAACCTGGTTCAAGGCTCCCAAGAGCACCCCAGCACTACCAGGTTATACCTCATACCATGCTTTTCGGCCCCAAAACTTGGACCAAACCACAAAAGGAGAGGGAGTATCAATATTCGTCAAAGATACCCACACCTCCAGGTTGGTGGCACAGCACAAAGCATCAGAGACTATCCATGTGCAACTAACTGTGGGTAAAACTGCCTTCCAGTTTATAGCCTGCTACAGACCACCCTCCCAATCACAGGAACCCCACTTGGCCTTCCTGAGAATACTGGAAAATATGAAGGCCTCTCCAAACACCATTATATTGGGCGACTTCAACTACCCAAACATAGACTGGGAGCATTACTCTAGCTCCAACACCCTAGCCCAAAGGTTCCTAGAATTTATAAACTCAAATGCTATGGAACAACTTGTTACCACTCCCACAAGAGGGGAAAACATACTGGACCTGATCATCACCAACATGGGGACACTATGCTCCAGACCAGAAGTGTATCCCTCACTGGTAAGATCAGACCATAAACTAATCTCACTGGATATTCACATCACGACCCCAACACTGCCCAGAAAACCACAGTGAAAAACTTCTCTAAAGCAAATTTCACACGCCTCAAAACCAAGGCGAAATCCTTCAAAGCCCCCGGGCCTGTGGGAAATACGGCCCAGACGGCAGAATCCTTTATAAACGCATTCTATGAACACCTTCAGGAATGCAAGGATCATCACAATCCCAAATAAAACCAAGACCCAATCCTCCAAAGGCAGACGTCCTGTCTGGTGGACCCCAGCCATAAACAAACTATACAATAGAAGGAGGAAGCTACTACATGATAGAGCAAAATCCCAAAAAGGGAAGGCATCTCTGATCAGTATTAGCAAAAAACTACGGGCACTCATAAAATCGTCTAAGGCCAGCTTCGAGAGAAAAATTGCACAGGACACTAAGGATAATCACAAGGCTTTCTTTAGTTATGTTAGGAACCTGGGTGGGAATTCCCAGATATGCTCAGAATTAGTCCAAAATGACAAAATACACTGAGCCCACAGACATTGCCAACATCCTAGCTGACAGGTTCAGTGCAAACTTCTCCCCCCTCTCCCCACCAAAAGGGCAAATATCTATCTCAACAGAGTGCTGCCCCCCTGACATCTCAGATGCTCAGGTAAGAGCTGCCCTCTCCAAAGCAAAAAACACAGCATCAATGGGACCAGATGGTGTCCTGGGCTGCGTCCTACATGAACTCCAAGAAGAGCTAAACCCAAACATAAAACTACTGTTCAATCTTAGCCTTACTACAGGATATGTACCCAAAGAGTGGTGTACAGCAACAGTGGTCCCTCTCCACAAAGGTGGTGCCTCAACGGATCCTGGAAACTATTGCCCCATAAGCCTGACTAGCTTGGTCTGCAAAGGTATGGAAAGGATCATCATGGACCTCATAAATAAAGATATTGGGGACCTACAGACACTGGATCCTACCGAGTTTTGCTTTGTTAAGGGCAGATCCTGCCTCTTAAACCTGGTCGATTTCTTTGAAACAGTCACCAAGGCCATTGACAAGGGGAAGGTGGTCCACACAGCCTACCTGGACCTCGCAAAAGTCTTCGATACAATACCCAACTCGGGCATTATAGATAAGCTCACCAGCTTAAATATAAACCCCTATGTCACTAGATGGGTTGCAAACTGGCTCAAGGACAGAACCCACATGGTTAGAATTGCTGGAGCCATGTCAGACTCCAAACCAGTTACAAGTGGCGTCCCACAAGGCTCAGTCCTGGGACCTCTCTTGTTCGGTATATATTTCTCAGCGGTACAGGCCAACACGGAAGGACTGTGGCTGACCAAGTTTGCAGATGACTGCAAACTGGGCACCATAATCAACTCTCCAGCTGACACAAGCATCCTCCAAAAGGGCCTCATAGAAACAGACAACTGGTGCCAGAGCCATGGCCTCAAGCTAAATGCCAAAAAGTGTATAGTCATCCCCTTTGGCAAAAACAAAGTGCCCACAAATTACCACATAGGTGGTAATCCATTAAGTACAGAAGAAGTCATTAGGGACCTGGGGACCCAAGTTGATAGCAATCTCTCATTTGACAACCACGTGGCCAAAGTGGTTAGAAAAACATTTTATATAGCCCACCTAATCATGAAGGGATTCACATCTAGATCAGGGGAGGTCATCGTACCTCTTTACTCATCCCTCATCAGGCCCATAATTGAGTACAATGCCCCTTTTGGGATGTACCTTACCAGACAACTGCAGCAACTGGAAAGACCCCAAAAGTACCTCACCAAGAGGATCAAAGGGCTCAAACAGATGCCATATGCTGCCCGGTTAAAGAAACTCCAGCTCTACTCAGTGGCATACCGCCTGCTCAGAGGCGATCTGTGCCTGACGTATAAAGCCATATCCAACCCGGAATTAATGGACATGCTGCACCTCAGAAAATCCAAATCCCATCGAGCTACGCGCTCGAGAGAATTGAACCTCAGCACTGAAATAAACAGGACATGCTGGAGGGACAGATTCATAACCCAGAGGCTCCCTTCACTCTGGAATAAAATCCCAGTCCAGGTTAGGCAGAGTCCCACATTGACTCTCTTCAAGAGGAATCTTGATGAGTGGATGGGAGATCTTAGGTTTACCCTGGCTATCACTTCTGTGTCACTGTTAGACAGAGGCACAGTATACTAACCTCAAAAAAAGGCATAGCAAAATTAATTTAAAATGGGTGGCGAAAGCCAAACACACTCTGGCTAGGCTTATAAATGCCCTAGGGCAGATAGCCTAGTATGAACCTATGAACCTATGAATTGCCTCATGTACACTGACAACCCACTACTCCTAAACCATTCAAGCTCAATTTGTGAGAGATGCAAATACAATAAGAATTTGGAATCCTTGCTCTCTCATTCATGGAACAGTGACACTGAACAAGTTGTCAGCCCACATATTACACCTCCTGCACAAACTATGCTCTCAACACATAAGCCATCATACGTGGAGATACTCACCAGAAATTTATCTAAACATCAGAGACCTCTGAAACACAAATATACTACACCTAATACAGTACCTATAGCACTCAATACACATAAAACCACAAGCACAAGTGTCTCACCAAACAAGCCCCTAAGGCAAAGCACATCCCAACCAAATTTTATGGTTATAGGCGACTCCATAGTGAGACACTCAGATGTTGCACTCACTAGGCTGGACAAGAAGAAGGTTACGGTCAGCTATCTGTCAGGTGCCAGGATCCGCCAGACCACGCACACTGTCAAGTCTCTCCACAAGTACCGTTATGACTCCATCATAGTTCATGTTGATGTGAATGACTTGAGATGTACCTCACTGGACTATATGAAGAAAGACATGACTGAGCTCTCTGAATATGTATCTCAGGCAGGTATGTCACTAGCATTGAGCATCTACCAACACATAAGATGATACCACAATATTAACAAAAAATGATTGACTTCAACTCTCCTTATTTCAGTTAGTGGCTAAGGCTCTTGCCTCCCTCATAGTGGTGCCTTTCTTTGGCAACGTCACAACAAAATTCCCATTATAAAAATATCTTCAAAAAGCAACCTCAAGGTTATGCTTCTAAATGCTAGGAGTCTACACCTAAAACTGCACTCACTGGAAGCAACCCTCACCTTAGAAGTTGCTGACATCTGTACAGTCACAGAGACTTGGTTTAAGGCCATGGAAAGCAGCCCAGCCATACCGGGTTATAATGCCTTCCACACATTCAGACCACAAACTGAAAGTGCGAGAACTAAAGGAGGTGGAGTACCAATATTTATCATAGATACATACACCTCTTGATTGGTTAAACAAAATGATTCTCTTGAACTAATCCAGGTCCAACTGACTGTATGTAAGACCTCCTCTCCAAGTTATTGCCAGTTATAGGATTCCCCTCCATGTAACCCATATTGTATACTTGGATCTACTTGAATCGCTCAAGATACAACCAAACACCCTGGTTTTAGATGACTTTAAGTACCCATCCATAGTTTGGGTAAATTATACATGTACTAACACACATGCCCAAAGGTTCTTGGACTTCATAAACTCCAATGCCCTGGGCCAGTTGGTTGAAACCCCCACAAGGAGCCCAAACATTCTGGATCTGGTTCTCACTAACATGGGTGATCGTTGCACCTCCCCATGTGTGCAACCCTCCCTAGGGAGGTCTGATCATAAATCAGTCTCATTAGAATTAACAATAATATCTGACCCTCATTACCAGCAACTACATTAAAAAATTATCCAAAGCCAATTACAACCTAATACATGACAGCATTAATAGCTTCATAATCCCTGCCCTCACTGATGGCGAGGACACCTATAATGGGATTTACACCAATGTCTTGTATAAAACATCTATACAAATGTATTGACAAAGCCATACCTGATAGGACCAAAACAAGATCCTCAAGAAGAACAAACCTGTCAGCTGGACATGTGCCATTAATAGGTTATACAATAAGAGAAAGGAATTGCTGTCCAAGAACAGGAAGGAACAGTCTCTGAAGTGGAAGCATTCTCTCCTCGGCTTAAATAAGCACATAAGACACCCTGTTAGGCATTCTAAAGCTAACTATGAATCCAAATTACCCTCTTTTGCTTAAGGATAACCATAAGGCCTTCTTTAGCTACATCAGAAACCTTAAAAGAAAAATTCAGATCTGGCCAGAACTAGTTGCTAATGGTGCCACATATACTGAACCCACAGAAATAGTCAATCTGCTAGCTGATAGGTTCAATGAAAACTTCTCCCCCCTGTCCCCACCACATATCCCCCAAAGCATCCCTACCACCTGCCCTCCACCTTGTATCTCAAAGGAGCAGGTCGTAAATGCTATCCCCAAAGCCAAAAACACAGCCTCTATGGGAGCTGATAATATCCCAGGCTGTGTTATGGAATAAAACAGGAACTAGCTGCACCGCTTTGTACTCTAACTGCAGTCTGAGCACTGGCTTTATACCTGCTGAATGGAAACCAGCAGCCATCATCCCCCTACATAAAGGAGGTGCCTCCACTGACCCTGGGAACTATAGACCCATAAGCCTGACCAGCCTAATTGATAAGACTATGGAAAGAATAATCATGGACTTCATCAACAAAGATATAGGAGAGCTCCAGATGCTTGACCTGACCCAGTCTGGATTTGTTAAAGGGAGATCCTGCCTCTTAAACTTGGTGCACTTCTTTGAGACAGCCGCCAAAGCCCTGGGTGAAGGCAAATACATGTATATGGCCTACCTGGACCTGGCCAAGGCCTTTGACACTATTCCCCACTCAGGCATCATTGATAAACTCACTCAGCTGGAGATGGGTTGCAAACTGGCTCACCGATAGAATGCACACAGTCAAAATAGATGACTACCTCCACCAGCAGACCTGTAACCAGTGGTGTTCCACAGAAATCAGCACTGGGGCCCCTATTGTTTGGAATCTACTTCTTGGATGTACAGGCTAAAATAAAAGGCCTATGGCTGACAAAGTTTGCTGGTGATTGCAAACTGGATGCAGTCGCAGTCATTGAGTCCCCAAATTATGTCAAGATCCTACAAGAGAGACTTACACAGACAAACGACTGGTGCCAAGTTATGGGCTAAAACTCAAAGCAAAATAATGCATTATCATCCCCTTCAGCAAAGGCAATGTTCCTGTAGATTACCACATTAATATCAATACCTTAAGCACCAATCAGTAGTGAGAGATTGGGCACACAGGTTGACAGCAACCTTTCCTTTCACCATGTCTCCACAGTGGTAAGAAAGGATTTCTACATATCCCACCTCATAAGTAAGAGCATTGCATCCAAAACAAAAGAGGTTATAATCCACCTGTTCTCCTCAGTCATCAATAATTGAGTACAATGCCTTTGGTATGTACCTTACCAGGCACCTGCAGCAACTGGAAAGACCTCAAAGGTTTCTTACAAAGAAAATTCAGGGTCTTCAGCATATGTCATATATTGACAGACTGAAATCACAATCACAGTCACTATAGTCTGTGTCTTACAGACTACTCAGAGGCAACATCTGCCTTGCATATAATGCAATCTTAGATCCTGCTCTAATGGAAATGCTGCACATTTGTAAATTAAATGGTATAAGATGCACTCATGCTAGTGAACTCATCCTAGTATGTGACATGCTGGAGAGACAGAAATATCTCACAGAGCAAACTTCCAATTTAGGTAAAGCAGAGCCCCTCGCAGAACTCTAAGCATAATTTGGATGACTGAATGAAAAAACATAAATTCACCACTGGAGTTTCACCTGTGTCCATCTTGGACAGGGTCAGCAGCTGTTGACTTAGTTCCACTTAATACCTTGATATACTTTGGAAGAGGGGTTGTATTTGGCTAGTCTTGTAATGGCCCTAGGGCCATTAGCTTAGTAACCTCCTATGATCCAACAACAAAGCTACTAGCACGGGTGTATCCACCAACTGTGTAGGGACTCTGACACATTACTAGAATGGGTGTATGCTCCATCTTTGTAGGCAGTATGACACAGAATACTAGGATGGGTGTATGCTCTATCTGTGTAGGCACTATGGTGCAGATTACAATGATGGGTGTATGGTCCATATGTGTAGACTCTCTGGCACAGTTTACAAGGATGGGTGTATGCTACATCTGTGTAGGCACTCTGGCACACATTACTTGGATGGGTGTTTGTTCCATCTGTGAAGGCAATCTGGTGCAGATTACTAGGATGGGTATATGCTAAATCTGTGAAGACACTCTGGAACAGATTACTAGGATGGGTGCATGCTCCATCTAGGTAGGCACTCTGTCACAGATTACCAAGAATACTGTATGCTCTGTGTTGGTACTCTGGGAAAGATTATCAAAATGAGTGTACGGTCCAACTGTGTAGGCACTCTGACACATATTACCAAGATGGGTGTTTGCACCAGCATTGTTGGCACTCTGGCACAGATTGCCAGGATACATGTATGCTCCATCAGTGTCAGCACTCTGACTCAGATTACTAGGATGGATTTAAACTCCATCTGTGTAGGCACTCTGACATAGATTACTAGAATGGGCGTATGCTCAATCTGTGTAGGCACTCTGGCACAAATTACTAGAATGGATGTATGCTCAATCTGTGTATCTGGCACATATTACTAGGATGGGTGTACACTCCATCAGTGTAGGCACTGTGACACAGATTACCAGAAAGGGTATATGGTCCACCTGTATAGGGACTCTGACATAGATTGCCAGGATGGGTGTATGTCTCATCTGTGTAGGTACTCTGACAGAGATTACCAGGATGGGTGTATACTTCATCTGTGTAGGTACTCTGGAGCATTCTAGTGCCGATTATTATGATGGGTGAGTGATTCATCAGTGTCAGCACTTTGATACAGCCTAACAGGGTGAGTGAATGCTTCACCTTAGCAGGCAGTCTGACACAGATTTTTAAGATGGGTGTATGTTCCATCTTTGTAGACACTCTCACTCAGATTACTAGAATGGCAGAATGCTCCTCCTGTAGGCACTCTGGTATGAATTACTAGAAAGGGTGAGTGCTCCATCTGTGTACGCACTCTGGCAAAGTTTACAATGATGGGTGTATGATCTATCTATGTAGGCACTATTGCACATATTACCAAGATAGGTGTATTCTTTATCTCTATAGGCACTCTGATACAGATGAGTAGAATGGATGGATGCTCCATCTTTGTAGGCATTTTGACAGAGCTTACAAGGATGGGTGTATACTTCATCTGTGTAGGTACTCTGAAAGAGATTACCAGTATGAGTGTATGCTTCATCTGTGTAGGTACTCTGACAGAGATTACCAGGATGGGTGTATGCTCCATCTGTGTAGGCACTCTGACAGACATTACCAGGATAGGTGTATGCTTCATCTGTGCAGGTACTCTGGAAGAGATTACCAGTATGAGTGTATGCTTCATCTGTGTAGGTACTCTGACAGAGATTACCAGGATGTGTGTATACTTCACTTGTGTAGGCAATCTGACAGAGATTACCAGGATGGGTGTGTACTCCATCTCTGTAGGCACTCTGGCACATATTACCATCTTATCATTATCTCTCAAAGGCAGATGCACCCGGAGGCGTCACTCGGATGTAATGAGTTCATAGCAACACCGTAAGCATGCAATCAGTCATGAGGGATTTGGGCTTCCACAGGACCCGATAACATCCCAGGCTGCATCCTATATGAACTTAGGCAGGAAATTACAGCACTATTAGGTCCCCTATTCAACAAAAGCCTGAGTACCGGCTTTGTCTCAGCTGTGTGGAGGACAGCCACTGTTATCCCTTTGTACAAAGGTGGAGTGTCCATCAATCCAGGAAATTATAGATCCATCAGCCTAACAAGCCTGATCTGCAAGGCCATAGAATGGATTATCATGGACCTCATTAATAAGGACATTAGCAATGTCCAAACACTCAATTCCACACAATTTGGCTTTGTCAAGAGGAGGTCATGCTGTTAAATTTGGTAAACTTCTTTGAGACAGTCACTAAAGCCATGGACGAAGGGAAGACTGTGCACACTGCCTACCTTGATATGGCCAAAGCCTTTGACACAATTCCCTACTCAGGCATAATAGATAAACTCTCTCAACTAGACATCAAGCCATATGCTACCAGATGGGTCACTAACTGGCTCACTGTTAGAACCCACCTTTTCAAAATAGGAGCAGCCACCTCAAGCAGTAGAACCATCATGAGTGGTGTATCTCAGGGTTCAGCCTTGGGGCATCTGTTATTTGGAATATACTTTACTGAGGTGCAGGCCAAAACCAGTGGACTATGGCTGATCAAGTTTTCAGATAACTGTAAGCTGGTCGCTGTCATCATTTCCTCTAGTGATGTGGACATCCTCCAAGAGGGTCTCACCCAGACAAATGACTGGTACCAGAAACATGGCCTAAAGCTGAATACCAAAAAATACATCATCCACTTTGGGAAGAGTGATGTCCCCACAAATTATCACATTAATAACAACACCGTAAGCATGCAATCAGTCATGAAGGATTTGGGCACCCAGGTTGATAGCAACCTGACTTTTGACCACCATGTTGCTTCCATTGTAAGGAAAGCTTTCTACATGGCCCACCTCATAAGTAACGGTATCTCACCCAAGGACAAGTAGGTCATAACATCCCTGTATTCTTCCCTTATAAAACCCATTATTGAGTACAACGCCCCATTCAGCATGTACCTCACAAAGCACGTGGAGCAGTTGGAGAGACCACAGAGATTCCTGACCAGGAGAATCCAGGGTCTCAAAAATCAATCATACACAGATAGGCTAAAAGCCCTATCCTTCTACTCAGTTTCATATAGACTACTCAGAGGTGACCTATGTCTGGCATGCAAGGCAATCTAGGACCCTGTCTTGATGGGACTGCTGCATATCCACAAGTCAAGCGCCACACAAGTAACCAGCACGCATGGCCTCAACCTGGTCTGTGACATCAATAGGACTTGTTGACAGGACAGATTTGTGTACCAGAGACTCTCTCATCTGTGGAATAGACTGTGTAGGCACGCTGACACAGATTACTAGAATGGCTGTATGCTCAATCTGTGTAGGCACTCTAGCAGAGATTACCAGGATGGGTGTATGCTTCATCTGTTTAGGTACTCTGACAGAGATTACCAGGATGAGTGTATGCTTCATATGTATAGGTACTCTGACAGAGATTACCAGGATGAGTGTATGTTCTGTCTGTGTAGGCATTCTGACAGACATTACCAGGATGGGTGTATGCTTCATCTGTGTAGGTATTCTGAAAGAGATTAACAGGATGGGTGTATACTTCATTTGTGTAGACAATGAGTATTCCATCTCTGTAGGCACTCTGACACAGATTACCAGTATGGGTGTAGGTACTCTGGCACTGATTACAATGATGGATGTATGCTGTGCATGACCTCCTCTGACACAGATTACTAGGATGGGGTATGCTACATCTCTATAGGCACCCTGATGCATATTACTAGGATGGGTGTATCCTCCATCTGTGTAAGCACTCTGACACAAATATTAGGATGGGTGTTTTCTCCCTCTGTGTAGGCACTCTGACACAGATTAGCAGTACAGGTCTATGCTCCATTTGTGTATTCACTTTGACACACATTACCAGATAATGTTCCTTCTGTATAAGCACTTTGGCACAGATTACTATGATAGGTGTATGGTCCTTCTCTGTAGGCACTCTGGCACAGATTACCAGAATGGGTGTATGGTCCATCTGTGTAGGGACTCTGAAACAGATTACCAGGTTGGGAGTACACTGCATCAGTGTAGGCACAACTGCACAGAATACCAGGATAGAGGTATGTTACATTTCTGTAGATACTTTGGAAAGATTGCTACGATGAGTGTATGCTTCATGTGTGTAGACACTTTGGCACAGATTGTTAGGGTGGGTGTATGTGCTATCTGTGTAGGCAATCATGCGTAGATTACTAGGATGAGTGTATGCTCCCTCTGTGTAGACACTCTCGTACAGATTTCTTGGATCGGTGTATACTTCATCTGTGTAGGTATTCTGAAAGAGATTACCAGGATGGGTGTATGCTCCATCTCTGTAGCATTCTAGTGCCAGTTACTATGATGGGTGAGTGCTTCCTCAGAGTCAGCACTTTGATACAGCCTAACAGGATGAGTGAATGCTTCACTTTAGCAGGCACTCTGACACAGAGTTTTAAGATGGGTGTATGTTCCATCTCTGGTAGACATTCTGACTCAGATTACTAGAATGGCAATATGCTCCTCCTGTAGGCACTCTGGCATGGATTACTAGAAGGGGTGAGTACTCCATCTGTGTAGGCACTCTGGCACAGATTACAGTGATGGGTGTATGCTCTATCTATGTAGGCACTATTGCAATAGGTGTATGCTTTATCTCTATAGGCACTCTGATACAGACTAGTAGGATGGATGGATTCTCCATCTTTGTAGGCACTTCAACAGAGCTTACCAGGATTTGTGTGTGCTCCATCTGTGTAGGCACTTGAGTCCCCTACACATGGTCGACCTTTCATAATGTTGAAGACCATATGGCCAAGACTGTATGATTGGCATTTGAAATGCTGACCATGCAGAACTGGCATCCCCATACAGTGCGGAATGGAAATATTTCCATTTCCACACTGTAGTGTGTTCTTGGAGTTGGTATATTTAAGTTACGGGGGTCTGAGGGGGCATAGCCCCCCTGTTAGTAGTTTGAAGGTAAGTTACCGGTGTGTTTTTTTTTTTATATTATATGGTCGACATTTCAAATGTTGATCATATGGTCTCAGCCATATGGTCTTCAACATTAAGAAATGTCGACCATATATAGTAGACTCAGGCACTCTGACAGAGATACCCAGGATGGGTTTATGCTTCATCTGTGTAGGTACTCTGACAGAGATTACTAGGAAGGGTGTATGCTTTATTTGTGTAGGCAATCTGACAGAGATTACCAGGATGGGTGTGTACTTCATCTTTGTAGGCACTCTGACACAATTACCATTATGGGTGTAGGCTCCATCTGTATAGGCACTCTGGTACTGATTACAATGTTGGATGTATGCTGTGTCTATGTAGGTTCTCTGACACAGATTACTAGGATGGGTGTTTTCTCCATCTGTGTAGGCACTCTGACACAGATTAGCAGTACAGGTCTATGTTCCATCTGTGTATGCACTCTGACAGACATTACCAGATAATGTTTCTTCTGTATAAGCACTTTGGCACAGATTACTAGGATAGGTGTATGCTCCTTCTCTGTACTAGGATAGGTGTATGCTCCTTCTCTGTTGGCACTCCAGCACAGATTACCAGGATCACTGTATGTTCACTAGCTGTATAGGCACTCTAGCACAGATTATCAAGACAGATATATGCTGCATCTATGTTGGTACTCTGAGAAAGATTACTAGGATGAGTGTATGCTCCATCTCTGTGGGCACAGATTACAAGGATGGATGTATGCTCCATCTGCGTAAGGACTCTGGCATAGATTGCAATGAGGGGTGTATGCACAGATTACTAGGATGGCTATATGCTCCATCTCTGTAAGAACTCTGCCACAGATTAAGTGGATGGGTGTATGCTCCATCTGCACAGGCAATCTGGCACAGATTACTAAAATGGCTGTATGTCCCTCCCTGCAGGCAATCAAACACAGATTACTATAATGAGTATATGTTCCCCCCCATAAGACCTGCCACCAATATCCAAAACTACACCAAAACTTTGCGAGCATTTATATAGATGCATGGAATCCGGAATACCTGACAGGACTAAATCATCCTATGCAAGGATGAGTAAACCTGTCTAGTGGACATCAACAATAAATAAACTCTATAACAAAAGGAAAAAAATGTTGTCCAGGATCAAGAAGGAGGAGTTGCCCAATTGGAAGCAATATATCCTTAGCCTGAACAAGCAAATAAGAGCACTAGAGAAATCTTCCAAAGCAAACTTTGAGTCCACGTTGGCCAAATCTACTAGAGACAATCACAAAGCCTTCTTCACATATGTCCGTAATCTCAATAAAAGTGCCCAGACCTGTTCAGAACCTGTGGGCAAGAACACTACATATACAAATGCCATAGATATAGCAAACTTGCTGCCTGACAAATTCAGTGAAAACGTTACCCATCTGTCCCCGCATCAGTAAATCAGGACATCCCCAGTACCTGAACCCTTCCCTTATATCTAGTGAACAGGTCATCACTTCTCTCTCAAAGGCAAAAATACAGCCTCCAGGGAACCCAATAACATCCCAGGCTGCATCCTACATGAGCGTAGGCAGGAACGTACAGCACCATTAGGTGCCCTATTCAACCAAAGCCTGAGTACCGGCTTTGTCCCAGCTGAGTGGAGAACAGCCACTGTCATCCCTTTGCACAAACGTGGAGTGTCCCCCAATCTGGGAAATTATAGACCCATCAGCCTAACTAGCCTAATCTGTGAGGCCATGGAATGGATTATCATGGACCTCATTAACAAGGATATTGGCAATGTCCAAACACTCAATTCCACACAGTTTGGTTTCATCAAGGGGAGGTCATGCTGTTAAATTTGGTCAACTTCTTTGAGACAGTCACTAAAGCCATGGACAATGAGAAGATTGTGCACACCACCTACCTTCACTTGGCCAAAGCCTTCAACACTATTCCCTACTTGAGCATAATAGGTAAACTCTCTCAACTAGGCATCAATCTGTATGTTACCAGATGGGTCACCAACTAGCTCACTGTTAGAACCACCTAGTCAAAATAGGGGAAGCCACCTCAAGCAGTAGACACGTAATGAGTGATGTACCCCAGGGTTAAGTTTTGGGGCATCTGTTATTTGGGATATACTTTTCTGATGTGCAGGCCAAAACCAGTGGGCTATGGCTGATCCAGTTTGCAGATAACTGCATCATTTCCTCTAGTGATGCGGACATCCTCCAAGAGGGTCTCACCCAAACAAATGACTGGTGCCAGAAACATAGCCTCAAGCTAAATACCAAAAAATATATCATCATCTCCTTTGGGGAGAGTGATGTCCCCACAAATTATCACATTAATAACACCCTAAGCATGCAATCAGTCATGAGGGATTTGGGCACCTAGCTTGATAGCAACCAGACTTTCGACCACCATGTTGCTTCCATTGTAAGGAAAGCTTTCTACATGGGCCACCTCATAAGTAAGGGTATCTCATCCAGGGACAAAGAAGTCATAACATCCCTGTATTCTTCTCTTATAAGACCCATTATTGAGTACAATTCCCCATTCAGCATGTACCTTGCAAAGCACGTGGAGCAGTTGGAGTGACCACAGAGGTTCCTCACCAGGAGAATCCAGGGCCTCAAAAATTAACCATACACAAATAGGCTAAATGCCCTATCCCTCTACTCAGTTTCTTACAGAGTCCTCAGAAGTGACCTCTGTGTGGCTTACAAGGCAATCTAGGACCCTGCTGTGAAGGCTGCCAGCCTAGCCAGATAGAATTTTATAGATAATTCTATCATTTGTAAATATTAATGTAAGGCACAGGCTTGTTGTCTTAAATAGAAAAAACTGCTGTCAGATGTGGAACTGCAAAAAAAGTCACAACAGTGCTCTCTGCTGACCAAGTAAAAGCATGTTGTGACCCTTTGATCTAAAGTCAGCTCCAGACCATCTAGATTAAGACATTCTTTCTACTGTTTTAACCAAGAGTTAAATTGCTAGATTTAAACATGCAATTGTATTTTTATTGCTCTGCTTCCTGACCAGCTGCAAGATAACACAAGGAGATGTTAAGAATGTAAATGTAGTTTCTGTTAGCCTGGGAACCCAGGGAAGTGTGAAGAATGATGTAACGGGAACCAGGAATGTGATTTTAAAAACAGAGAGAATCATAGAGCTTTAAGCATTTTTGTCTTAAACATCCAACTCAGCACTGCTCTTGCATTATATGTAAGTTATTTTAGAAGTGTGTTTTCTCTTAGAAATAGCTAGAAACTAGAAAGATTAGACTAAGTGTTTTTCTGTGATGTCAGACCTGTACTACTGAACTATTTTAAGTATTTATCTGTGATCCCTGAACGCTTGACTAGCACTGTGTAGTAGAAAGTATTGTCTTGTGTTTTTATTATTTATTATTAAATATTTTAAAACCTTTCAACTGTGGCTGTTTTGTATAGAGATAAGTTAAGCTCTAAGAATACATTGTATGTGTAAAGAGATCCTGTAACAAGTCACTCTAATAAGCCTTGACTGTTTAGTTATACTACCAATTGGATAATAAATAATATTGCAAAGCAATAATTGGACACCCTTTTAAGGGCCTTTGAGTAGTTTATAAATATTAGCTGGGTGGTGGCAATGATTTCTACTATATAGTCTGGGTAAAAGGGGCACAGCTGGAGAACCTGTGCCAGCCTTCCCCAGGAGTCTCTGTGTGGTTGTATAAACTCTTATCTCAAAGTGTGTGCATGTCAGCTACTTGGGCAGGGACACGAAGCACTGGTTGGACAGAGAGGGTGCTGAAGAGTTTAGATTGTCCAGCTGGCTGAGATCTGGACCCTATAGCTCTGCTAGTGGGGAGTCTTATTGGGGACCTGGAGAACAAGGGAGCAACCAGCCCTGGACTGACTGTGATCTCTGTGCGCTCTTAAGGGAAATTGCACCTTACTGTGTGTATTTGTTATTCTTTCCTCCTATATAAGATGCACCTCACTGGTGTTAGTGGTGAGAATTGAGGCTCCTTGGTTGCTGGGCCAGGGCACGGGTGTCACACCTGCCTTGATGGGACTGCTGCATATCTGCAAGTCAAGTGCCACTCAAGTAATCCACACGCATGGCCTCAACCTGGTCTGTGACATCAATAGGACTTGTTGGCAGGATCGATTTGGTCCCAGATACTCCCTCATCTGTGGAATAGACTCCCTCTCCACATCAAGCAGAGTACCCCTCTTTACCCCTTTTTAAGCACGACCTGGATAACTGGATGGGAAACAGAAAATACATCCATGGGATTCCACCTGTGTCCCTGCTGGACAGAGGCATCAAGTGCTGACTTGTCTAAACACGGGCTAAACTCTTGGCTAGGCTTATAAGGGCTTCAGGGCCAATAGCCTAGGAATATACTATGATCATATTATCCTATGCTCAATCTCTGTTGATACTCTGGCACACTTTAAAATTGTTAGTGTATACTTCATCTGTGTAGGCATTCTGCCACAAATTACTGGTGTATGGTCCATCTGGCTAGGCACTCTAAAACAGATTATAGTATGGGTGTATGCTCCATCTGTGTAGAAACTCTGACACAGATTACTAGGATGGGTGTGTGGTTCATCTCTGTAAATACTTTAGCACAGATTATCAAGATGGATGTATGCTCCATCTATTTAGGGACTCTGTCATAGATTTCAATAATGGGTGTATGCTCCATCTAATTACTCTAGAAAAGATTACTAGGATGGCTCTATGCTCCACCAGTAAAGGCACTCTGGCACAGATTAATAGGATGGGACTAAGCTCCATATGTGTAAACATGCTGGCACAGATTACTAGCATGGGTGCATGTTCTATCTGTGTAGGCACTTTAGCACAGATTACTAGCATGGGTGTATGCTCCATCTGTGTAGGCACTGTGGTGCAAATTACAAGGATGGGTGCATGCTCCATCATTGTAGACACTCTGACACAGATTACTAGGATGGGAGTATATTCCATCTTTGTATGCAATGTGACACAGATTACTAGGATTGATAGATGATCCATCTCTGTAGGCAGAGATTAGCAGGATGGGTGTATACTCCATCTGTGTAGGAACTCTGGCACAGATTACTAGGATGGCTATATGCTCCATCTGTGTAGACAACCTGGCACAGATTACTAAAATAGCTATATGCACCATCTTTGTTAGCAATCCAACACAAATTCCTATAATGGGTATATGCTTAATCTGCGCAGATATTCTGGCACAGTTTGAAATCTCTGTAGGAACTCTGACACAAATTACTAGGGTAGGTGTATGCTCCATCTCTATATGGTCTCTGATACAGATTACTAGGATGGGTGTATGTTCCATCTTTGTAGGCAGTCTGACACAGATTTATAGGATGAGTGTATGCTTAATCTGTGTAGGCACTCTGACACTCTACCAGGACAGGTCTGCACTCCATCTGTGTATGCAGTCTGACATGAATTACAAGATAATGTTCCTTCTGTGTAAGCACTCTAGCACACATTACTAGGATAGGTGTATGTTCCGGTTTACCTTTAGTTGTGCATATTGCACAAGTGCGAATGGCAATTGTTTGAACAGCAGTTCGCAAACGCCAAACAGAAAAAGCTTTGAATGTGCAATGAGTAAATGCACATTGACATTCGCTCATTGCACATTTGGCATTTTGGGGTGGATTGCCCTATAGTGGGGATCAGGAAATGGTCCCTTTCCCCACTGCAGTGCAATCTTGGAGTTAGAATATTAAAGTAGGGGGTGTGGGGGGTGCAGGTGGGCTTGCTTATTACATTTTGTTTTCGACATTAATGTTCGAAAATCAGCGAATCTGCTTTTCGATTACCAACAGTCGCTGTTTTCATTTTCGTGGTTACGATTCGCTCATATGCGCAATCGCACCACTGTGATTCAGCTTTGTAAAGGTAAACCATACGTTCCATATTTGTAGGCACTCCAGCACAGATTACCAGGATCAGAGTGTGCTCAATAGCTGTGTAGGCACTCTGGCACAGATCATCAAGAAGGGTGCATGCTGCATCTCTGTTTGCACTCTGACAAAGATTACTAGGATGGGTGTATCCTCCATCTCTGTAGGCAGAGGTTAGCAGGATGGTATATGCTCCATCTGTGTAAAGACTCTGACATAGATTACAATGAGGGGTGTATGCTCCATCTGTGTAGGGACTCTAGCACAGATTACAAGGATGGCTACATGCTCCATCTGTGTAGGCACTCCACCACAGATTAAAAGGATGGGTGTATGCTCCATCTGCACAGGCAATCTGGCACAAATTGCAAAGATAGCTATGTGTTCCATATCTGTAGGCAATCTGACACAGATTATTATAATGGGTATATGCTCCATCTGAGTAGATACTCTGGCACAGTTTGAAATGGTTAGGTGCATACTTCATCTTTGTAGGCACTCTGGCACAGTTTAAAAGGATGGGTGCATGCTCCATCACTGTAGGCATTTTGGCACAGATTACCAAGACTGGTGTATGCTCCATCTGCGCTGACACTCTGGGAGAGATTACCAAAATAGCTGTATGCTCAAAGTGTGTAGGCACTCTGCACAGATTACCAGGATGAGTGTTCATTCCATCATTATCAGCATTCTGGCACAGATTAGCAAGATGCACATAAGCTCCATCTGTCTTGCCACTATGACTCAGATTACAAAGATAGGTGCATGCTCCCTCTGTGTGTGCATCCTGGCTCAGATTACCAGGATGGATGTATGTTCCACCTGTGTCAGCACTCTTGAAAGATTACTAGGATGGATGGATGCACCATCTGTGTAGGCACTCTGACACATTGTTAGGATGGGTGTACATTCCATCTGTGTTGGCACTCTGGCACACTTTACAAAAATGGGTGTTTGCTCTATCTGTGACAGCACTCTGCCACAGAATACCAGGATGGGTGCATGCTCTATCTGTGTAAGCACTCTGGAACATATTGCTAGCATGGGTGTCTGCCTCATGTGTGTAGGCACTCTGGCACTGTTTGCTAGGTTAGGTGTATTTTCCATCTGTGTAAGCACGCTGACATAGATTACAAGTATGTGTGGATGTTCCATCTGTGATGGCAATCTGGCATGGATTACTAGGATGGGTGTTTTCTACATCCGAGTAGGCTCTCTGACACAGATTACCAGGACAGGTCTACATTCCATTTGTGTATGCATTCTAACACAAATTACCAGGTAATGTTCCTTCTGTGCAGACAGTCTGGCACAGATTATCAAGACAGGTGTATGCTCCATCTCTGTAGGCACAGATTAGCAGGATAGCTATATTTTCCACCTGTGTAGGCACTCTACCACAGATTAAGAAGATGGGTGTATGTTCTAGCTGCACAGGTAATATGGCACAAATTACTAAATTCTGTGTATGCTCCTTCTTTATAGGCAATCTGACAGATATTAGTATGATGGGAGTATGCTCAATTTGTGTAGGTACCCTGGCACAGTTTGAAATGGTTGGTATATACTCCATCTCTGTAAGCACTCTGGCACAGATTACAATGACTGGTGTATGGTCCATCTGGCTAGGCACTCTGATACAGATTACTAGAATGGGTGTGTGGTCAATCTGTGTAGGAACTCTGACACAGATTACTAGGATGGGTGTATGCTTCATCTCTGTAGACACACTGGCACAGATTATCAAGATGGATGCATGCTCCATCTGTTTAGGGACTCTGCCATAGATTACAATGATCAGTGCATACTCCATCTGTGTAGGGACACTGGCACAGATTACTAACATGGGTGTATGCTCCATCTGTGTAGGCATTCTGGCACAGATTACTAGGGTGGGTGTATATTCCATCTATGTAGGCACTGTGGTGCAGATTACAAGGATGGGTGTATGCTCCATCTTTTTGTAGGCACTCTGGCACAGTTTAAAAGGATGGGTTGATGCTCCATCTATGTAGGCACTGATAACCAGGATGGGTGTATGCTCCAGCTGTGTAGGCACTATGGCAGAAATAATCAGATGAGATTATGCTCCATCTGTACAGGGACTCTGGCGCAGATTACAATGATTGGTGTATGCTCCATCTGTGTAGGCACTCTGACACAGACTAGCAGGTTGGATGTATGCTTCATCTGTGTAAGCACTCTGACAGAGATTACCAGGATGAGTGTATGCTTCATTTGTCTAAGCAGTCTGTCAGAGATTGCCAGAATGGGTGTATACTCCATCTATGTAGGCACTTTGGGACGGATTACTAGGATGGACAGATGCTCCCCTATGTAGGGGCTCTGCTACATATTAAGAGGATAAGTGCATGCTCCATGCTCTGTTCAGGCAATATAGCACAAATTACTAAAATGGTTATATGCTCCATCTTTCTAAGCAATCTGACAGACATTGATGGGTGTATGCTCAGTCTGTGTAGATACTCAGGAACAGTTTGCAGTGGTTAGTGTATACTCCATCTGTGTATGCACTATGGCACAGATTACATTGCTTGGTGTATGCTCCATCCATCTAGGCCCTCTGAAACAGATTACTAGTATGGGTGTAGCCTCCACCTGTGAAGGCATTCTGACACAGATTACTAGGATGGGTGTATGCTTAATCTGTGTAGCCATTCTGTCATAGATTAATAGGAAGGGTGCATGTTCCATCTCTGTAGGCACAGGTTACCAGGATGGGTGTATTCCCCATCAGTTTAGGGCCTCTGGCACAGATTACTAGGGTGTGGGTATACTCCATCTGTGTAGGCAGTCTAGCACAGATTACCGAGATTGGTGTATGCTCCATCTGTGTTGGCACTCTGGTACAGATAACCAAAAAGGGTGTATGCTCCAACTGTGAAGGCACTCTGGCACAGATTACTAGGATGGGTGTTTGTTCCATCATTATCGGCACTCTGGCACAGATTAGCAAGATATGTGTATGCTCCATCTGTCTCACCACTCTGATGCATATTACAAGCATGGGTGTACACTCCATCTGTGTGTGCAGATAGCACAGATTACTAGGAAAGGTGTATGCTCCTTCTGTTTAGCACTGTAACACAGATTATTAGGATAGGTGTGTGATGCTCTTTCTAGGCACTCTGGCACAGAATACCAGGATGGATGTACACATCATCTGTGCAGCCACTCTGGCACAGATTATCAGGATGGGTGTATGCTCCATCTGTGGAAGAACTATGGAATAGATTGCTAGGGTGGGTGTATGCTTCATGTGTGTAGGCACTCTGGCACAGATTGCTAGCTTGGGTGTATTTTACATCTCTGTAAGCACTCTGGTTCAGATTACAGGCATGTGTGTATGCTCCATCTGTGTAGGCATTCTGACACAGATTACTAGGATGGGTGTATGCTCCATCAGTGTAGCTACTCTGACACAGATTAGCAGGTTGGGTGTATACTGCATCTGTGTAAGTACTCTGACAGAGATCACAAGGATGGGTGTATGCTCATTATGTGTAAGCACACTGACAGAGATCACCAGGATGGACATACGCTTTGTCTGACAAAGATTAACAGAATGAGTGTATCTCCATCTGTCTATGCACTCTTGCACAGATAACTACAATGGGTGTAGGCTACATCTGTGCAGGCACTTTGTCACAGATTACAATGATGGGTGCATGCTCAATTTGTGTAGGCACTTTGAAACAGATTACCAAATAATATTCTAACTGTGTAAGCAAGCTGGCACAGATTACTAGGATGGATGGATGCTCTATCTGTGTAGGCAATCTGACACAAATTGCTAGGATGGGTGAATACTCCACCTATGTACGCACACTGTCATGGATTGCAAAGATTGTTGTGAGCTCCATCTGTGTAGGCACTCTGGCATGGTTTAATAGGATGGCTGCATGCTTCATCTGTGTTTGGTACTCTGACAAGGATCACTAGGATGGTTGTAGGCTTCATCTGTGTAGGCACTCTGATGCAGATTACTTCAATGGGTGTATGCTCTATATGTGAAAGGACTTTGATGCAGACTACTAGGATGGGTGCATGATCCACTTGTGCAGGAACTTTTGCACAGATTACAAGATGGGTGTAAGGCCTATATATCATGGTATTCACCCTGGCACAGATTATCAAAATGGGTTTATCCTCCATCTCTTTAGTCACTCTGACTCAGATTGCTAGCCATGGTTATATGCCCTATTTGTGTAGGCAATCTGACACAGAATACTAGGATGGACCTGTGCACTATGTCATAGATTGCAAAGATTGGTGCATGCTACATCTGTGTAGGCACCGTGGCATAGTTTGATAGGATGGCTGCATGTTTCATCTGTGTTTGGAACTCTGACAAGGATTACTAGGATGGTTGTAGGTTTCATCTGTGTAGGGACTCTGGCACAGATTACAATGATAACTGCATACCCCATCTGTGTAGGGATGCAGGCATAGATTACAAGGATGGGTGTATGCTCCATCTGTGTAGGCAATCTAACACAGATTAATTGCTTGGGTGTATTCTCCTTCTCTGTAGGCACACTATCACAGATTACTTACAAGGGAGTATACTCCATCTGTATAGGCACTCTGGCACAGATTACTATGGTGGGTGCATTCTCCATATGTGTAGGCACTGTGTCACAGATTGCAAGGATGGGTGGATGGGTGTACACCATCTGTGTAGATTCTCTCACACAGATTACTAGGATGGGTATATGCTCCATCTGTTTAAGCAGTCTGGCACAGATTACAAGGATGGTTGTATGCACCATCTGTGTAGGTGCTCTGACACACATTACTTGGATGGGTGTATGCTCACTCTGTGTAGGCACTCTGGCACACATTACCTGGATGGGTAGTCACTCATTCATTATCAGCACTCTGGCACAGGTTACCTGGATGGGTGTTCACTCATTCATTATTGGCACTCTGGCACAGATTACCTGGATGGGTGTTCACTCATTCATTATCGGCACTCTGGCACAGATTACCAAGATGTGTGTATGCTCCATCTGCATTGTCACTCTGATGCAGATTACTAGAATGGGTGTATTCTCCATCTGTGTAGGCACTGTGACATGTATTACTAGGATGGGTGACTGCTCCATCTGTGTATGCAGTCTGACACTTTTTTTAGGATAGGTCAATGCTCCATCTGAGTAGGTGCTCTGGCACAGATTACCTGAAAGGGTCAGTTCTCCATATGTCTAGGCACTCTGACATAGATTAGTAAGATGGGTACACGCTCCATCTGTGTATGCCCTCTTGAGTAAGCTACTAGGAAGGGTGTATGTTCCATCTGTGTGGGCACTCTGGCACAAATTAGTAGGATGAGTGTATGCTCCATCTGTGTAGGTACTCCAGCACAGATTACCAGGATGATTGCCATGCTCCATCTGTGCAAATACTCTGACACAGAATACTAGGATGGGTGTATGCTCCATCTGTGTACACACTCTGAAACAGATTACCAAGATGGGTGTATGCTAAATCTGTCTAGGCACTGTGGCACAGATTACCAGGATTGGTGTATACTCTGTCGATTTGGGCACTCTAGCACAGATAACCAGGATTGATGCATGCTCCATTTGCATAGGCACTCTTCAACAGATAACCAGGATGGTTGTATGCTCCATCTGCGTAGGGACATGGGCACAGATTACAGTGATGGGTGTATCTATGTAGGCACTCTGGCACAGATACCAGGATAGGAGTAAGCACCATCTGTGTAGGTACTCTGGAACAAATAACCAGGATGGGTGTAGGCTCCATCTGTGTAGGGGACTCTGTCACATATTACAATGATGGTTGTATGCTCCATCTGTGTAGGCACTGCCTCACAGATTACCAGGAAATACTCCATCTGTGCAGGCACTCTGGCACATATTACTAGGTCGGGTGTTTGCTTCATCTGTGTAAGTACTCTGACAGAGATTACCAGGATGAGTGTATGCTCCATCTGTGTAGCCACTCTGACAAAGATTACTTGGATGCATGCATGCTCCATCTGTGTAGGGACACTGGCACAGATTACAAGGATGAGTGTATGTTCCATCTGTGTAGGCACTCTAGCACAGATTAATAGTATGGATGTATTCTCCATCTGTGTAGGAATTCTGGGAAAGATTACTAGTGTGGGTGTATGCTCCATCTGTGTAGGGACTCTTGCACAGATTACTAAGGTGGGTGTATTATCCATCTGCGTAGGCATTGTGACACAAATTAAAGGAATAGCTGTACTCCATCTGTGTATGCATTCTAGTACAGATAAATAGCATGGGTGTATGCTACATCTGTGTAGACATTCTGACACACATTACTCGTGTGGGTGTATGCTCCACCTGTGTAGGTACTCTGGCGCAGAATACTAAGTTGAGTGTATTCTCTATCTGTGTAGGTACTGTAGCACAGATTACATTGATGTGTGTATGCGCCATCTGTGAGAGCACTCTGGGGCACAGATTACAAAAATGGGTGTATGCTCTGTCTGTGTAGACTCTCTGATACAGTTTACAAGGAAGAGTATATGCTCCATCTGTGTAGGCACTCTGACACAGATTACTAGACGTGGGTATGATCTATCTGTGTAGGCAGTCTGGAATAGAT
Organism: Protopterus annectens; assembly: GCF_019279795.1. NCBI lineage: Eukaryota > Metazoa > Chordata > Ceratodontiformes > Protopteridae > Protopterus > Protopterus annectens. The sequence goes on from NC_056747.1 coordinate 37,564,005, forward strand.
TACCAGTAATGGGTTTATGCTCCACCTGTGTTAAGGCTCTGGTACTGATTACAGCAAATGGCATATGAGCCATCTGTATAGACACTCTGACACAGATAAGCAGGTTAGGTGTATGCTGCATCTGTGTAAGCACTCTGACCGAGATTACATGGATGAGTGTATGCTTGATCTGTGTAGGCACTCTGTCAGAGATTACCAGGATGGGTGCATACTTCATCTGTCTAGGCAGTCTGACAAAGATTACCAGAATGGGTGTATGCTCCATCTAAGTATGCGATCTTGCACAGATAACCAGAATGGGTGTAGACTACATTTGTGTTGGCAGTCTTGCACAGATTACAATGCTCAATCTGTGTAGGCAGACTTGCATAGATTACCAGGATGGGTGCATTCTCCATTTGTGTAGGCACTCTGAAACAGATTACCATGTAATGTTCCATATGTGCAAGCACTCTGGCACAGATTACTAGGATGGATGGATGCTCCATCTGTGAAGGCAATTTGATAGAGATTACTAGGATGGGTATATTTCTCCATTTTTGTACGCGCTGTAGCACAGATTGCGATGATTTGTGTATTCTCCATCTGTGTAGGATTCTGGCACAGTTTAATGGGATGGATGGATGCTTTATCTGTGTTGGCACTCTGACAAGAATTACTAGAATGGGTGTATGCTTCCTCTGTGTAGGCACTCTGACACAGATTATAAGGATGCGTGTATGCTCCATCTGTAAAAGCCCTCTGATGCAGATTATCAGGATGGGCATATCCTCCATTTGTCTAGGCACTCCAGCACAGATTACCAGGATATTTTTATTTTATAGAAAGGAGAAATTGATCAACTCCTGTCATTCACAGAATATCTAAATGGAACTACCAGCTTCCTAAAGTTCACTGTAAATGTTTCAAAAGAAACTAGAATTTCTAGATGTGAAATTGTCACTAGATGACGAGCTGGGCATAGAGGCCTGGATTTATAGGAAGGATACGTGGAGAGATCAGTACCTACATAAGGACAGTACGCACCCTACGCATGTATTTAGGAACATCATGAGATCAGTACCTACATAAGAACAGTATGCACCCTACGCATGTATTTAGGAACATCACGGAGAATCAGTTGATACATACATCAAGGTCATTTACCAGGGGCACAGAGTTTGAGATGGAAGAAGAGAAATTGCAAGACTCTCTCCTAAAAAGTGGCTCCACAGGCAAAGACCTCAGTATATCTCCAGAGAGATGTAAAAACATCAGACAAAAGAAAGGGCGCCCCTACTTCTCAACAATAGCAACTGGAAATGTATGGAGAGAGTGTACTAGGAGTGACTATAACCCGGGGAAACTTAGTTATATGCTCACGTACAGCACCGACTCCAACCAGATATGCAATACTATTAGAAATTTGTGGCAGATTCTGACTAAGTATGAGAAACTGAAAAGCATTGTTGGAGAAACACCAAAGTTTGTTTTTAAAAACAAAAAGATCAACAATAGGTTAGTATGTACAAAGGATGGTTTCCCAAAAAAGCAGTGTTCCAAGATCAAAAAGAAGGGCACTTTTAGATGTGCAACATATAAAGCCTGTCCTTTCATAGACAGCACTAATTTATTTCAACACCCCATTACAGAAAAGGAATATCAGTTTAAACACAATGCAACTTGCAACACTAAACATTTAGTATACATAGCAACATGCTCAAATTGTTCTGCATACTACGTAGGGAAGATGGATCAACAATTTAAAGACAGAATCCTGCGACATCTAAGGGATATATAGCATAAGGACAAAAGGAATGCCTTAGCTAATCATGTTGTACTACATCTATCACATTCATTTTGATTCAAGGTTTTGGAATGTGTTTTTGAAGGAATAAGGGGTGGGGATGTAAAGAACCGTACAGAAACTTATTCAAGCTAGGATCATAAACTTAAGAGCATATCGAGAACTTAGTCTAAATGCGATAGTGCAGCTTAAACCATTTCTAAAAGGAAGATATTTGTCAATTGGCTGACAATGGAGGCTTGTCCTCCACCCAATGATTTTATTGGTTCTATACAGATTGGTTGAAAAGAAGGTGTTACACTGAAGAGAAGACATTGATTGGATAGTTGCACTTTAATTCATGAAAAAGAGAGCCAGAGTATTAATGATCTGAGGAAGGCTTAAGGGTGAAAGCATTTATCATGGATTTCAAAGGCTCTTCCTGTTTTTATTTGTGTTTCATATGAATTTGAAGCCTATTAAAGTTTTTAAATAAGGTAATTTTCCTGTGGATGTCCGTGGTGGTATGCTCTAGTTTTTTCCATACAGATTACCAGGATGGACGTATGCTCTATATGTATAGGGACTCCTGCTCATATTACCAGGATGGGTGTATGTTCCATCCCTGTTGTCACTCTGACACAGATTACTAGGCATGGCTGTATGCTCCATATCTGTAGACATTCTGACACATATTACCATAATGGCTGCATGGTCCATCTGTGTAGGGACTCTAGCACAGATTACAATGATGGCTGCATGCTCGATCTGTGTAAGGATGCTGGCAAAGATTAAAAGGATAGTTGTATGCTTCATCTGTGAAAGCACTCTGATGCAGATTACTAGGATTGGTGTATTCTTCATCTATGTATGCACTTTTTTATTTTATTTTTTTTATTTATTTTATTTTACATTTGTTGATCAGGCTAGTCTAACTGGATATATGTCCATTTTCAGTAGAGGCCCAGAGAGAAAAGCGCCAAGCATAACCAGTGAGATAGATATACATTATATGCAGTAGAAACATGAGTTGCAGTACATTGTTTAGATTATACATTAAAAAAAAAGTTATACAGGGTTATACATAAAAAGAAAAAATTGTACAGAGTCATTTAGAAAGGCTTAGGCTAAGATCTAATACAGTAAACGAACATAATAAAAAAATATAAAAATTAGTTTTTTGTGTTTTTTTGTGTGTGTGTGTGTGCCTGGTTTACAGATGTGCAAACTTATGTTTATATCTAGTGTAGAGGAGGACTAGCACTTTTAGAGTAAGTAAACTTTTATAGAGTTCTAAGAAGGAAAACTTGTTTTCCTCTAGCTCCAGCACAGAATGCCAGGATGGGTGTATGCTCCATCTACGTAAGCACTCTAGCAGAGATTAATAGCTTGGATGTATTCTCCATTTGTGTATCCACTCTGGCAAAGATTACTAGGATGGGTGTATGCTCCATCTGTGTAGACACTATTGCACAGATAACTAAGGGTGGGTGTATTCTCCATCTGTGTAGGCACTGTGGAGCAGATTAAAAGGATGACTGTACTCCATCTGTGTAGGCACTCTGGAAATATTACTAGTGTGGGTGAATGCTCCACCTGCGTAGGCACTCTGACACAGATTATTAGGTTGAGTGTATTCTTCATCTGTGTAGGTGCTGTGTCACAGATTACATTGATAGGTGTATGCTCCATATGTGTAGGCACTCTGACACAGCTACTAGAATCAGTGTTTGCTCCATCTGTGTAGTTAGTCTGACACAGATTACTTGGATGGGTGTATATTCCATCTGTGTAAGGACTGTGGCACAGATTACAATGATAGATGTATGATCCATCTCTTTAGGCACTCTGACACAGATTAGCAAATTGGGTGTATGCTGCATCTGTGTAAGCACTCTGACAGAGATTACCAAAATGGGTGCATGCTCCATCTGTGTATGCACTCTTGCACAGATAAACAGAATGGGTGTAGGCTACATCTGTGCAGGCACTCTAGCACAGATTACAATGATAGATGTATGCTCAATCCGTATAGGCACTCTTGCACAGATTACCAGGATGGGTGCATGCTCTATCTGTGTAGCACTCTGACAGAGATTACAAGGATTAGTGCATGCTTAATCTGTGCGAGCTGTCTATTAAAGATTAGCAAGATGTGTATATGCTCCGCCTGTGTAGGCCCTCTGACAAAGATTACTAGGATGAGTGAATGCTTCATCTGTCTAGGCAGTCTGAGAAGTTCCATGGTGAAGATTCCGTTGTTTCTTGTATTGGTCCTGTGTTGAAATAAAGACTTTTACGCAAATATCCAACGATTCAAGGTTACTGGAATTTTTTGGTTACTAGTCTGACAGAGATTACCAGAATGGGTGTGTGCTCCATCTGTGTATGCACTCCTGCACAGATAAACAAAATGGATGTAGGCTACAACTGTGTAGGCACTCTGGCACAGATTACAATGAAGTGTATGCTTTCCGGTAAAGACTGCTGTGATTGGTGTATGCTCCTTATGTGTAGGCACTCTGACACAGATTACCAGGATGGATGTATGCTCCATCGATGTAGGCACTTTGGCACAGATTACTAGGATGGATGGATGCTTCATCTGCATAGGCAATCTGTCACAGATTACTAGGATGGGTATATGCTCCATCTGTATATGCATTCCAGCAAAGACTGCTGTGATTGTTGTATGCTCCATCTGTGTAGGCACTCTAACAGAGGTACTACAATGCATGTCTGTTCCCATCTGTGCAGGCACTCTGACACAGATTTTTTGGATGGGTGTATGCTCCATCTGTGAGGGCAGTCTGGTGCAGATTACAAAAATGGGTATATGCTCCATCTGTGTAGGCAGTCTGGAACAGATTACCATGATGGGTGTATGCTCTATCTCTTTAGGCATTCTAGTACAGATTAGTAAAATTGGTGTATGCTCCATCAGTGTCGGCACTCTCAGAGAAATTACCAAAATGGGTGCACACTCCAACTGTGTAAGCAGTCTGGCAGAGATTACCAGGATGCTTGTACACTCTATTTGTCAGCACAGTGACACAGATTAGTAGTATGGTTGTATTCTCCATCTGTGTAGTCACCCTGGCACAGATTATCAGGATGGATGTATGCTGCATCTGTGTAAAGACTCTGGAACAGATTGCTAGGATGGGTTTATGCTTCATGTGTGTAGCCATTCTGGGACAGATTGCTAGGTTTGGTGTATTCTGCATCTCTGTTAGCACTCTGTCTCAGAATACAAGCATTGATGTATGTTCCATCTGTGTAGACAATCGGGCAGGGATTACTAGGATGTGTATCTATTCTGTCTCTGTAGCATTCTTGCACCAACTACTATGATGGGTGTATGCTTCATCTGTGGCAGCACATTGACACAGATTACCAGGATGGGTGAATGTTCTATCTATGTAGTCACTCAGGCACAAATTGCAATAGTTGGTGTATGCTCCATCTGTCTAGGCACTCTGACACAGATTATTAGGATGGCTGTATGCTCCTTCTTTGTAGGCACAAATTACCAGGATGGGTGTATGCTCCATCTAACTCTGGCATAGATTACAATGATGGGTGTATGCTCCATCTGTGTAGGCACTCTGGCAGAGATTACTAAGGTGGGTGTATGCTCCATTTGTGTCGGTTCTCTGGCACAGATTGCCAGCATGGGTGTATGCTCCATCTGTGTGGAGACTTGGCATAGATTATGATGGGTGCATGCTCCATCTGTGTAGGCACTGTGACATGCTTGGTCTGTGTAGGCATTCTGTCAAAGATTACCAAGATGGGTATATGCTCCATCTGTGTAGACAGTTGGGTGTATGCTTCATCTATGTAAGTACTCTGACAGATATTACCAGGATGAGTGTATGCTTCATCTGTCTAGGTAGTCTGACAGAGATTACCAGAATGAGTGTATGCTCCATCTGTATAGGCACTTTGGCATTGATAACCAGGATGGGGGTAGGCTACATCTGTGTAGGCACTGTGGCACAGATTGCCAGGATGGGTGTAAGTTCCATCTGTGTAGGCACGTTGGCACAGATAACTAGGATGGATAGACATTCCATCTATGTAGGCAGTTTGACACAAATTACTAGGATGGGTGTGTGCTCCACCTGTGTATGCACTCTGGCACAGGTGCAATGATTAGTGTATGCTCCATCTGTGTAGGGATGCTGGCACAGATTATAAGGCTGGGAGTATGCTCCATCTGTGTAGCAACTGCAGCACAGATTACTAGGATGGGTGTATGCTCTGTCTGTGTAGGCACCCTGGCACAGATGATCAAGATGAGTGTATGCTCCATTTCTGTATTCACTCTGACACAGATTACTAGACATGGTTGCATGCTCCATCTCTGTGGGCAATCTGATGCAGATTACAAGGATGGGTGCATGCTTCAAGATGAGTGTATGCTCCATTTCTGTATTCACTCTGACACAGATTACTAGACATGGTTGCATGCTCCATCTCTGTGGGCAATCTGATGCAGATTACAAGGATGGGTGCATGCTGCATCTGTGTAGGTACACTGGCACAGATCACAAGGATGGGTGTTTACTCTATCTGTCTAGGTACTCTGACACAGATTACTTGGATAGGTGCATGCTCCATCTGTGTAGGCATTCCAGCACAGATTACTAGGTGAGCGCATGCTCCATCTGTTTAAGGACTCTAGGGCATATTACAATGATGGGTGTATATTCCTTTTTTGTAGGCACAGATTAAAATGGTGGCTGAATACCCCACCTGTGTAGGCACTCTGACACAGATAAAGAGGTTGGGTGTATACTGCAAATTTGTAAGCACTCTGACAGAGATTACAGATAAAGAGGTTAGGTGTATACTGCAAATTTGTAAGCACTCTGACAGAGATTACAGATAAAGAGGTTAGGTGTATACTGCAAATGTGTAAGCACTCTAACAGAGATTTCAAGGATGGGTGCATACTCGTCTGTGTAGGCACTCTCTCAGAGATTACCAAGATGTGTATATGCTCCATCTGTGTTGGCACTCTGACAGAGATTACCAGGATGTCTGAATGCTCCACCTGTGTAGGCACTCTGGCAAAGATTACTAGAAAGGGTGAGTGCTCCATCTGTAAAGGCACCTAGGCATAGATTACCAGGATGGGTGTATGCCCCATCTGTGTACACTCTGTGACAAAGGTTACTAGGATGGGTGTATGCACCTTCTGTGCAGGCATCCTGGCACAGTTTAATAAGATGAGTATATGCTCCATTTGTCTAGGCACTCTGACACACATTTCCAACACTGGCATATCCTCCATCTGTGCAGGCACTCTGATACAGATTAGTAGGAAATGCTCCATCTGTGTATGCACTCTGGCATGGGTTACTAGGATGGGTGCATTCTCCACCTGTGGAGGTACTCCGACAGAGATTACAAGGATGGTGCATGCTTCATCTGTGTAGGCAGGCTGACAGATATTGCCAGGATGGGTGTATACTGCATTTATGAAGGTACTTTGATGTAGATAACCAAGATTAGTGTAGGGCTCATCTGTGCAGGCACTCATGCACAGATTACAATGATGGGTATATGCTCTATCTGTGTAGGGATGCTGGCAGAGATTACAAGGATGGGTGTATGTTCTATCTGTGTAGTGATTCTGACACAGATTACTAGGCATGGTTGTATGCTCCATCTCTGTAGGCACTCTGACACAGGATAGCAGGATGGATGTATGCTCTATCTCTGTAGGGACTCTGGCACAGATTACAATGATGGGTGTATGCTCCATCTGTGTAGGCACTGTGGCATAGATTAAAATAATGGCTGCACTCCCCATCTGTGTAGGCACTCTGACACAGATTAGCAGGTTGCGTGTATGCGGTATCTGTGAAAGCACTCTGACAGAGATTACCAGGAGGGGTGAATTCTACATATGTGTATGTACTCTGACACAGATTTTTAGGATGGGTGAATGAACCAGCTGTGTAGGCATTCTGGCAGAGATTAATTGGATGGTTGCATGTTCCATCTGTGTAGGCACTCTGACACAGATTACCAGGTAATGTTCCATCTGTGTAGGCAATCTGACACAAATTACTAGGATGGGTGTATGCTCCACCTGTGTACGCACTCTGGCACAGACTGCAATGATTGGTGTATGCTCCATCTGTGCAGGCAGTCTGGCACAGATTAATAGGAAGGGTGTATGCTCCAACTACGTAATAGATTTGGCACACATAATTAAGATGTGTGTATGCTCCTCTGTGTCACTCTCACACAGATGGTAATGGTTGGTGTATACCACATCTGTGTAGGCAGTCTGGCACAGATTACAATCATTGGTGTATGCTCCATCTGTCTAGGCACTCTGACAGGGATTACTAGGATAATTGTGTGCTCTATCTGTTTAGGAACTCCAGCGCAGACTACCAGATTACCAGATAGCTGTATGCTATAGCTGTGTAGGCTCTCTGGCACAGATTATCAAAATGGGTGTATGTTCCATCTCTGTAGGCACTCTGACAGAGATCACTAGGATGGGTGCATCCTCCATCTGTGTATTTACTCTTGCACAGATTAATAGGATGGGTGTATGCACAGAGTATCAGGATGGGTAGATGCTCCATCTGTGTGGGAACTCTGGCATATATTACAATAATGGGTGTATGCTCCTCTGTGTGTTTACTCTTGCATTGATTAACAGGATGGGTGTATGCTCCATCTGTGTAGGTTTTGTGGCACAAATTACTAGAATGTGTGTATGCTCCATCTGTGTAAGCACTATGGCACAGATTAGTACACTGGATATATGCCGCATCTGTGTGGGCACTGTGGCTCAGATTACAAGGATGAGTGTGTGCTCCATCTGTGCAGACTTTCTGGCACAGTTTGCAAATGTGTGTATGCTCCATCTTTGTAGACACTCTGGCACAGATTACTTAGATGGGTGTATCTGTGTTGGCACTGTGGGACAGATTACCAAAATGTGTGTTCTCTCCAACTGTGTAGGCACTCTGGCACAGATTGCTAGGTTTTGTGTATTTTCAATCTGTGGAAGCACCCTGCTCAGATTACAAGCATGGGTGCATGCTCCATCTGTGTAGGCACTCCAGCACAGACTACCAAAATGGGTGTATGGTCTCTAGCTGTGTACACACTCTGGCACAGAGTATTAAGATGGATTGGCACTCTGACACAGATTACTAGGATGGGTCTATGCTCCATCTGCCCCTCTGGTGCAGATTACTAGGATGGGAGTGCTCCCCATTTGTGTGTGCACTTTGGCACAGATTACTAGGATGGGATTTTGTCTGATGAAGTTCTCTAATGCAGTAAATGAAAAGCGCTTAACATAAGATACGACTCTTTATTCCATAGCCAGTATTGTGCTTGTTTTATAACATTTTAATAGGATGAGTGTATACTTCATCTGTGTTGGCACTTTGACAAAGATTACCAGGATGGGTGTGTGCTCCATCTTTGTAGGCACTCTGGTACAGAATACCAGAATGGATATATGCTCCATCATTGTAAGCACTCTGGAACAAATTGCTAATATGGGTGTATGCTTCATGTGTGTAGGCTCTCTGGCACAGACTGCAAGGTTGTGTGCATTCTCCATCTGTGTAGGCACTCTGGATCAGATTAAAACCATGGGTGTATGCTCCATCTGTGAGGGCACAGAGGCACAGATTACCAGTATGAGTATGTCCTCTAGCTGTGTAGGCACTCTGGCACAGATTATCAAGACAGGTTATGCTCCATCTATGTTGCCACTCTGGCACAGATTATTAGGATGGGTATATGCTCCATCTCTGTAGGCACAGATTAGTGGGATGGGTATATGCTCCATCTGTGTATGGACTCTTGCACACATTACTAGGATGGCTGTATGCTCCATCTGTGTAGCCACTCTGACACAGATTAAGAGGATGGGTGTATGCTGCATATGGGTAGGCAATTTGGTACAGATTACTAAAATAGGTGCATGATCCATCTTTGAAGGCAATCTGACACAGGTTACCATGTTGGGTATATGCTACATTTGTGTACATAGACTGCCACTAACTGCAATGGTTGGTGTATACTCCATCTGTGTATGTAGGCACTCTGAAACAGATTACTAGTATGGATGTATTCTCCATCTGTGTAGGCACTATGACACAAATTATTAGGATGGGTGTATGCTCCATTTCTGTAGGCATTCTGGCACAGATTATCAATATTATCAAGATGGGTGTATGTTTCATCTCTGCTGCACTCTAAACACAGATTACACGGATGCGTATATGTTCCATCTTTGAAGGCACAGATTACCAGGGTGGGTGTATCCTCCATCTATGTAGGGACTGTGGCACAGATTACAATGATGCGTGCATGGTCCACCTGTGAAGGGACTCTGGTACAGATTCCTAGGATGGCTGTATGCTCCATCATTGTAGGCACTCTGGCACAGATTAGCAAGATGTGTGTATGCTCTAGCTCTGTCCCTACTCTTAGCAGATTACTAGGATGGGTGTATACTCCATATTTGTGTGTACTCTGGTAGAGATTACTAGGATGGGTGTCTGTGTAAGCACTCTGGAACAGTTTACTAAAGAAAAAAATGCTATGTAACTCCACAAACAAGTAGGAAGGAGAAACAAAACCGTATATTCTACGACTAAGCGTTTTCACCCTGTATCATCAGGGCATCATCAGAGTAATTAAACACATAAAGCAAGATCATTTATACTACTATAGAATGCAACACACCCACTACTAATTATACAACAATATAATAATTAATTCTTAAAGAAATAAGATTAAAAACATTTAAAAGCATTAAAAAGTATTCTATTATATTAAATAACTGAATATAAATGTAACCATATGTATATAAATATGTGCAAACCCTGCAATTTAATAAAAAATGAGTTAATAAAATATTATAATAGGACTTTAATAAACTTGACTAACAGAAGCATACCAAAGAACAACATACATTTTTAAAAATACATGTATAGATAAAAATGCAAAAAGACAAAGTTAACCATTATACCTAATGTTGACATTAAACCTGCTCTTCACTTCAAGACAGAACTTAATGACACATTTTCATTAATATCTGGAGATAATGTGGCATTTGTCCTCAATTGCCATTCCAACTCCATTTTCTCTAAATATAGGTTCACATCACCCTCTCTAAAATGGTCAACAATTCTGTCTATAATAAAAAACAAAAATTTGTTAAAACCCTCCAAGTGTTAAAACCAAGTTTGAAGCAAGATGTTGCTAAAGTACTGACTAATTTTAAAATTTTACTAGACAATTAAATTTGAAGTTATATTTTCAAGATAAACAGAAGTCAATTGTGCCCTATGATACACACTTAAAAAGGAAAAGCACATTCGCCCCACCAAGTAATTTATATATAGCTGCATTTGAGACTGTTTGTGAAAATGAAATAAGGTATATCCTAAGGAATTCAGGAAAACACCAGGAGTGCAATTTAACAGTAGATGAAAGGAATGTGTTGAAACAATTTAATGAGCACAACCAGGTCAGAGTTATGAAGCCTGACAAGGGCTTGTAGCGATGGATCATCAGGATTATGTATTTAGAATTTATGATTTGTTAAATGATACTGAAACCTGAGAGTCTCCATTAATGAGATGAGGAGAGCATATAGTAAAATTGACTGGGTTTTACATGATTTTTTAACCCAGAATGTGCTGGATTTTACAGAGTATAAATACATGACTGTGGATTTTCCAATAACACCAAAGATATTTGGAATCCCTATAACCCACAAAGATTTACACAACCCCACATTTAGGCCCATTGTTTCTGTGACATGCTCAAAAACTGAACTTATATCAGCATATATTGACTTCTTGTGTAAAAATTCTTTGCAGTGTTACAAACATATTTTGAAGGACTTGTGGCACTGTCTAGAAATTTTGAGGGACACTTCTATTAATGATGAAATTTTATTTGTCACAGTAGATGTTATGAATTTATTCACCTCTATACCGCGTGAGCAAGGATTGACACTTTTTGGAGATGCCTTGTTTGGTAAAGAAGGTATTCATAATGTGAAAAGACAGCTTTTGGTTGATTTGATGGAACTAGTGTTATTGAACAATTTTTTATTATTTGAAGGTGAAGTTTTCCACCAAACAACGAGTGTAGCCATGGGTGCCATGTGTCCACCTGTCTATGCAAACCTGGTGTTAGCCAAGTGGGAGGAAAACTATGTATTTGGACATAACTTGTATGGTAAAGTCATTACTTGGCTTAGATTCCTTGAGGACATACTAATTTTATGGAGAGGGTCAGTAGCTGAGCTTGAAGAATTTATTAGTTATTTAAATTCTACTACTGAAAAACAAAATGACAGCTTGGAAACACCAAAGCAAATTCTCTCTCAGTTTAATTCTCTTTCAGTTTAATGAAGTGCTTTTCGTCTTGCACATGTGGCAAGACTTCATCAGAAACTGAACAAACTTCAACACAAGCAATATATACACACCCTTTTTGTCACATGACACTTCTAATTAAAATCTTGTGTCTTAAAGGCACATCCACATTATTGCTACTTAAAACATTTTTTAAAAACAAATATGACTGACAATATTTTAGAACATCTCAACGCTTCCCTTCCTTCAAAATTTTTACCTGTAATGGTGATAGAAATATATATACAAACATACATATAGTAACAATACTATATCTCAAATTATTGTATTGACTCTCAAAATATAATATTACTTAGTTAACTAAGAAGTCAGAAACTTACATATCCGAGACAAAAGAAGTCAGATATCACAAATATGAACGCATTTTATAAAAATGCATACACACATTAATATTTAAGAGTTTTCAACTTCAGTATACTGTTTAAAGATATTGTCTCATTCAAACCCAGGTAAAACATTGCCCCAGTGTGTATTTGCCATCTTAACTCAAGTTGCTCAAGTAAAAGTGTAAGCGGGCCCCCCCCGACTATCATCAACAACTGAATCAATTGCTTTGAACAAAAATGAATGTTGTGAATAGGAAATAATGTGTCTAGCCAGTGCATTTTCTCTGTTAAGGGTCTTTATTTTATATAGATGTTCGTATACTCGTTCTTTTAACCTTCTATCCGTTTTACCTATGTAAAATGCTGCATAGCATTGACACTGAGCTACATAAACCACACACTTGGACTGACAAGTGCACTTCAATTTGATTTTAAAACTAATATTTTTAACTTCAATGTCTTGTCCTGTACTCATGTATTTACAGTAGTTACACATTTCGCATTTGTACATGCCACACTTCCACTGTGGGGTGTTTTTTTATGTTGTAATAATTCCTTTAAATTAGTCCCCCTCTTGTAAATAATCCGGGGTTTGCTTTTGACTTTGTAAGAAAGGTGAGGATCTTTCCTAATTATTTTCCAATTTTTGTTCAAAATTGACATTATTTCCCTTGCATTGCTACTATAGGGTGTCATTAAACTTAAATTCCATACTTTTTTTGTTGTAATTCTCATTTATTATAACACTTTGTAAACCAATGGACAAAATGGGTTTATACAACCCCTGTTCTCTCTTGTATTTTACTTCTTCCAGTAGACACTCAAAAAAGTCTACTGGGTAACCTCTCTTAACAAACATTGACCTCAAATTATTACATTCATCCTTGACATCCTGGTCCAGCATGACCATACGGGCAGCTCTCACGAGTTGGCCCTTCACCACTGATTTCTTTTGGTGCCATGGATGGCAACTGCTAAAATGTAATAAAGAGTTTGGATATAAATTCTATAAATTTCCGCTACATATGCGTTCCTTTCCATATCTTTACTAAGATCCACATCCAAGTATGAAATCCTGGTCGTTTCAAATACATAAGTAAAGGAAAGGAAATCTGTAGTGTTAAGATAATCTGCTAGTTTACTAGCTGCTTCCTTATTTCCTTCAAAAATGATAAAAATATCGTCCAAAAACCGTGTGTAGAACTGGATGTACTGTTTCACTTCTTGTTTACCAAAAATAAATTCTTATTCCCATGAGGCCATTACCAAATTGGCATAACTTGCCCCACAGGGTGACCCCATAGCTATACCGGTCTTTTGAACATATAACTTATCATTACATAAAATGAAATTATTATACAAGATTATGTCAAGCATTTCCTCTATTAAAGCCACCTCATCAGAGGCTACTGCTTTAGCTCTCAGGTAACTACTGACTTGTTCGATGCCTTCCACATGGGAGATAGAAGAATATAATCTACCACATCCACTGTTAGAAAATTGAAGTCACCGTTGAATTCTAAATTCTTGATTTGTGACTAGAACGACTAAGAATCTTTACATATATATTTCTCTTGAGTTACATACTTCTTCAACTTTTGGTCTACCCATTTTGCCCAAGGGTAAGTTATACTTGCCTAGCATCCCCCAAAGGTCGCATAGGTGGATTATTCACATTTTTATGTAACTTAGGGATACCAAACAAAACAGGTATCCTTAGGGAAGGCATAGATAAATATCTAAACAAGTCAGTAGTAATCCTGGTTTCTAACAACATTTCATATAAATGAGACTATTTTACTATATGCTTGATTTAACTCATTACGTGAAACCAACTGATATGTGGGACTTCGGACTATTTGGTCTATTTTATTGACATAGTCCTCCACATTCATAACAACAAGCCCCCCTCCCTTATCTGGGGCCATAATACGGACTGGGGCTTCCTGAATTAGTTGTAATAAATGCAGCTGTTCACTAGTGACATTTACAGATGAAACATTATTCCTTTTATTCTGCTTATGATTACTGCCCACCCCTAAAACATTATATAAATCCCACTCACAAATGAGTTCAAAACATTGTAAAGTTGGGTGTAAAGGGGGACAAAAAGTACCTGAAGGATGTAATGCACTAGACTGAACCATAATATTGTCAACAAAAAGCATAGACAAACTGAGTTTACGCACAAATAATTTTAAATCAATTAAAGTTTTAACTAAGTCTGCTTTTCTTGTGGGGACGAAGGTGTACCCCTTAGCTAATAGTTCCACCAATGGTTGATCTATAGTAACATCAGAAAAATTGTAAATTTTAAAATCTTTATCATCATTCATAAAGATGTTCCTTAGTCCAAAATCTGCAAATGTATTTTTGTGTAACACAACAAACAGAAATGAATTAACACATGGTCTATCTGTCTCAAATGATAGTAGTGCACTTCCATCAGGTGAGGGACATATGCTACCCCAACAGACAATTGTGAGTAATACATCAACTAACACCCAACATTTTCAGCATCAAGCCAACCAATACAATCTGAGATCAAAGAACAAGAAATCTAATTCCAACAACAACTAGAAAGGGAAGAATTGGAAATGCAGGAGATGACACCACCTCTTATTGCACCAGCTTCCCCGACAACTAATGCTGCAGATTTTGGACTAAGGAATATCTTTATGAATAATGATAAAGATTTTAAAATTTACAACTTTTCTGATGTTACTATAGATCAGCCACTGGTGGAACTATTAGCCAAGGGGTACACTTTCGTCCCCACAAGAAAAGCAGACTTAGTTAAAACTTTAATTGATTTAAAATTATTTGTGCGTAAACTCAGTTTCTCTATGCTTTTTGTTGACAATATTATGGTTCAGTCTAGTGCATTACATCCTTCAAGTACTTTTTGTCCCCCTTTACACCCAACTTTACAATGTTTTGAACTCATTTGTGAGTGGGATTTATATAATGTTTTAGGGGTGGGTAGTAATAATAAGCAGAATAAAAGTAAGAATGTTTCATCTGTAAATGTCACTAGTGAACAACTGTACTTATTACAACTAATTCAAGAAGCCCTAGTCCGTATTATGGCCCCAGATAAGGTAGGGGGGGCTTGTTATCACAAGCAGAATAAAAGTAAGAATGTTTCATATGTAAATGTCACTAGTGAACAACTGCATTTATTACAACTAATTCAAGAAGCTCCAGTCCATATTATGGCCCCAGATAAGGGACGGGGGCTTGTTGTTATGAATGTGGAGGACTATGTCAATAAAATAGACCAAATAGTCCGAAGTCCCACATATCAGTTGGTTTCACGTAATGAGTTAAATCAAGCATATAGTAAAATAGTCTCATTTATATGAAATGTTGTTAGAAACCAGGATTACTACTGACTTGTTTAGATATTTATCTATGCCTTCCCTAAGGATACCTGTTTTGTTTGGTATCCCTAAGTTACATAAAAATGTGAATAATCCACCTATGCGACCTTTGGGGGATGCTAGGCAAGTATAACTTACCCTTGGGCAAAATGGGTAGACCAAAAGTTGAAGAAGTATGTAACTCAAGAGAAATATATATGTAAAGATTCTTAGTCGTTCTAGTCACAAATCAAGAATTTAGAATTCAACGGTGACTTCAATTTTCTAACAGTGGATGTGGTAGATTATATTCTTCTATCTCCCATGTGGAAGGCATCGAACAAGTCAGTAGTTACCTGAGAGCTAAAGCAGTAGCCTCTGATGAGGTGGCTTTAATAGAGGAAATGCTTGACATAATCTTGTATAATAATTTCATTTTATGTAATGATAAGTTATATGTTCAAAAGACCGGTGTAGCTATGGGGTCACCCTGTGGGGCAAGTTATGCCAATTTGGTAATGGCCTCATGGGAATAAGAATTTATTTTTGGTAAACAAGAAGTGAAACAGTACATCCAGTTCTACACACGGTTTTTGGACAATATTTTTATCATTTTTGAAGGAAATAAGGAAGCAGCTAGTAAACTAGTAGATTATCTTAACAACACTACAGATTTCCTTTCCTTTACTTATGTATTTGAAACGACCAGGATTTCATACTTGGATGTGGATCTTAGTAAAGATATGGAAAGGAACGCATATGTAGCAGAAATTTATAGAAAGGCCACATATCCAAACTCTTTATTACATTTTAGCAGTTGCCATCCATGGCACCAAAAGAAATCAGTGGTGAAGGGCCAACTCGTGAGAGCTGCCCGTATGGTCATGTTGGACCAGGATGTCAAGGATGAATGTAATAATTTGAGGTCAATGTTTGTTAGGAGAGGTTACCCAGTAGACTTTTTTGAGTGTCTACTGGAAGAAGTAAAATACAAGAGAGAACAGGGGTTGTATAAACCCATTTTGTCCATTGGTTTACAAAGTGTTATAATAAATGAGAATTACAACAAAAAAAGTATGGAATTTAAGTTTAATAACACCCTATAGTAGCAATGCAAGGGAAATAATGTCAATTTTGAACAAAAATTGGAAAATAATTAGGAGAGATCCTCACCTTTCTTACAAAGTCAAGCAAACCCTGGATTATTTACAAGAGGGGGACTAATTTAAAGAAATTATTACAACATAAAAAAACACCCCACAGTGGAAGTGTGGCATGTACAAATGCGAAATGTGTAACTACTGTAAATACATGAGTACAGGACAAGACATTGAAGTAAAAATATTAGTTTTAAAATCAAATTGAAGTGCACTTGTCAGTCCAAGTGTGTGGTCTATGTAGCTCAGTGTCAATGCTATGCAGCATTTTACATAGGTAAAACGGATAGAAGGTTAAAAGAACGAGTATACGAACATCTATATTAAATAAAGACCCTTAACAGAGAAAATGCACTGGCTAGACACATTATTTCCTATCCACAACATTCATTTTTGTTCAAAGCAATTGATTCAGTTGTTGATGATAGTCGGGGGGGCCCGCTTACACTTTTACTTGAGCAACTTGAGTTAAGTTGGCAAATACGCACTGGGGCAATGTTTTACCTGGATTTGAATGAGACAATATCTTTAAACAGTATACTGAAGTTGAAAAATCTTAAACGTTAATGTGTGTATGCATTTTTATAAAATGCGTTCATATTTGTGATATCTGACTTCTTTTGACTTGGATATGTAAGTTTCTGACTTCTTAGTTAACTAAGTAATATTATATTTTGAGAGTCAATACAATAATTTGAGATATAGTATTGTTAGTATATGTATGTTTGTATATATATTTCTATCACCATTACAGGTAAAAATTTTGAAGGAAGGGAAGCGTTGAGATGTTCTAAAATATTGTCAGTCATATTTGTTTTTAAAAAATGTTTTAAATAGCAATAATGTGGATGTGCCTTTAAGACACAAGAGTTTAATTAAAAGTGTCATGTGACAAAAAGGGTGTGTATATATTGCTTGTGTTGAAGTTTGTTCAGTTTCTGATGAAGTCTTGCCACATGTGCAAGACGAAAAACGCTTCATTATACCGAAAGAGAATTAAACTGAGAGAGAATTTGCTTTGGTGTTTCCAAGCTATCTTTTTGTTTTCCGCTAGTTTGTCTTACTTTGGTTCCTGTCTGTTAAATTCTACTATGTCGTTTTTGAATTTCACATATAAAGTTGGTAATGAGACTACTGATTTTCTTGACATTACATTAAGTTGGGACAAAAATGGCAAACTTTTTTCTAGAGTACATAGAAAGAATACATATTCAAATTCTCTTCTACACTATAATAGTTGTCACAGTAATTATCAAAAAAAAGAGTGTAGTTAAGGGTCAAATGGTTAGGATCTCAAGATTGACAAGCAGTGAGGGTTATTTTGAACATTAAATGTATACTCTAGTGGGTATGTTTCAAGAAAGGGGATACCCCAACAAATTATTGATTAAAATAAGAATTCAAATACTTAGAAAAAGAAAGGAAAAGTTCCTACCTATCTTGCATACCAATTTTGGGACCACATTCACAAAATTAAAGGGGATAGATTATGATACATCTTTAAAACACTGACACAGCACAGCAACAACTTAAAAAATGTAAGGCTGGTGTGGAAAGGCAGACTCAATAACTCCTCGGCTTGGACAGTACACAGTACAAAGTACATGAGTTTATTACACGCAACACAAATTAACACAAAGTAAGAAATTCTCCAGGTTAAGCGCTTTCATCTGACACAAGCAGACTTCTTCAGAACAAAGACATATAATACCACACTCATTATATAAAGATTGCGGCGCCAAAAACATTTCTCATGAAATAATTTCTCTAATTTATAAAAAATTAAATTAAATTCCTCTAATTTATAAAACACACATGTAGTTCATAAAATTCTCTTGAAATTGAGAATATAAATTCTGGATCAGTGTTCAATGGATCAAATGCACATATAATAATTATTGTCGAAAGCACAAGTCTGACAGTGATATAAAACTAGTGTCCTATCCCAAATTTGTTTATGAAACAGGACACAATCTTAAAAGGATTTTAGAATCCAATACAAGTGGTAAAAAAGGGGGGGTTATCTGGTACAAGCAAATGTGGAACATGCAACCAATGTTACACCATTAATGAAACAGGGGGTGTGAAATTGGAAAGTTTTAACAAAACATATATACATTGTAGGATAGGGAATTGCAACACTAAATTTGTCGTCTATCTTGCAACTTGTCAAGTATGCTGAGCGTTTTACATTGGTAAGACCGAGAGACAGTTGAGAAGACGCACTTATGAGCGTCTGTACAGCATCAAGAATAAAGATAACAAGAATGCCTTTTATAGGCGTGTACATAAATGTGGGGATACGCATCACAAGAATGCCCTTTATAGGCGTGTACATAAATGTGGAGTTACGCATCACAAGAATGCCCTTTATAGGCGTGTACGTAAATGTGGAGATACGCATCACAAGAATGCCCTTTATAGGCGTGTACGTAAATGTGGGGATACGCATCACAAGAATGCCCTGTATAGGCGTGTACGTAAATGTGGAGATACGCATCACAAGAATGCCCTTTATAGGCGTGTACGTAAATGTGGAGATACGCATCACAAGAATGCCCTTTATAGGCGTGTACATAAATGTGGAGATACGCATCACAAGAATGCCCTTTATAGGCGTGTACGTAAATGTGGGGATACGCATCACAAGAATGCCCTTTATAGGCGTGTACGTAAATGTGGAGATACGCATCACAAGAATGCCCTTTATAGGCGTGTACGTAAATGTGGGGATACACATCACAAGAATGCCCTTTATAGGCGTGTACGTAAATGTGGAGATACGCATCACAAGAATGCCCTTTATAGGCGTGTACGTAAATGTGGAGATACGCATCACAAGAATGCCCTTTATAGGCGTGTATGTAAATGCGGAGATACGCATCACAAGAATGCCCTTTATAGGCGTGTACGTAAATGTGGAGATACGCATCACAAGAATGCCCTTTATAGGCGTGTACGTAAATGTGGAGATATGCATCACAAGAATGCCCTTTATAGGCGTGTACGTAAATGTGGAGATACGCATCACAAGAATGCCCTTTATAGGCGTGTAAGTAAATGTGGAGATACGCATCACAAGAATGCCCTTTATAGGCATGTACGTAAATGTTGAGATACTCATCACAAGAATGCCCTTTATAGGCGTGTACGTAAATGTGGGGATACGCATCACAAGAATGCCCTTTATAGGCGTGTACGTAAATGTGGAGATACATATCACAAGAATGCCCTTTATAGGCATGTACGTAAATGTGGAGATACGCATCACAAGAATGCCCTTTATAGGCGTGTATGTAAATGTGGAGATACGCATCACAAGAATGCCCTTTATAGGCGTGTACGTAAATGTGGAGATATGCATCACAAGAATGCCCTTTATAGGCTTGTACGTAAATGTGGAGATACGCATCACAAGAATGCCCTTTATAGGCGTGTACGTAAATGTGGAGATACGCATCACAAGAATGCCCTTTATAGGCATGTACGTAAATGTGGAGATACGCATCACAAGAATGCCCTTTATAGGCGTGTAATGAACGTGGAGATACGCATCACAAGAATGCCCTTTATAGGCGTGTACGTAAATGTGGAGATACGCATCACAAGAATGCCCTTTATAGGCGTGTACGTAAATGTGGAGATACGCATCACAAGAATGCCCTTTATAGGCGTGTACGTAAATGTGCACGCATCACAAGAATGCCCTTTATAGGCGTGTACGTAAATGTGGGGATACGCATCACAAGCATGCCCTTTATAGGCGTGTACGTAAATGTGGAGATACGCATCACAAGAATGCCCTTTATAGGCGTGTACGTAAATGTGGAGATGCGCATCATTTCAAATTCTCAATCATTGACCAGGTTAATATTACAGTATATGGGGGGATGTTAAAGCCTTTCTGGCCATGAAGGAGAGTAAGTGGCAGATCATTTCAGATGACACAAGACTTCTGGGCATCAATGATTCCATTAGTATAAAACCGTTCTTGCAGTTAGTATAGTTGCTTGGTACAGCAGTACAGTATATATTTTTAGGGTTTTAAAATAGTTATGAACTATTTTTATATATTTTGTATATCTCTTATATTTTACATTATTTATACATTATTTATACATACTTAACATATTTTAACTAGTTTTATATCACTGTCAGACTTGTGCCTTCGACAATAGTTATTATATGTGCATTTGATCCATTGAACACTGATCCAGAATTTATATTCTCAATTTCAAGAGAATTTTATGAACTACATGTGTGTTTTATAAATTAGAGGAATTTTTAACATTTTTAACATTAATATTATTGGGATAGGACTGCTTTTGTATATATGTAAGTTTTTTCCTGTATATACCTTTAAATTATTTCATGAGAAATGTTTTTGGTGCCACAATCTTTATATAATGAGTGTGGTATTATATGTCTTTGTTCTGAAGAAGTCTGCTTATGTCAGATGAAAGCGCTTAACCTGGAGTATGATACATCTTTAGTACTGCATTTTAATCATGAAGTTGCACAAATATGGACTATTGTTAATAACACATGGAATCAGATTTTAAGTCCTGATATTAAAAATTTGTTAGGATTGGCCCCTAAAGTGACCTTTTCTAGAGGTGCTAATCTCAAAACTCTATTTGAAAAACCATGTAACAAGAAAGGGATGGTGTCCAGGCTGTCTAAGTGTAATATGTGTAAGGCATGTAAATTTATCAATACAGGTCCATATGTTATGGCTGAGGGATACCAACGTTCTATTCCTAGTCCAGGCTACGGTAATTGTAATACTAGAATTGCAGTTTATATAGCTACATGTTTGACCTGTCCAGCATTCTATGTGGGTAAAACCACCAGCAAATTGAAAGAAAGAATACTAATGCATATAAGGGACATTAAAAAGAACAAGAACGAAAGTGCACTTTATGACCATTCAGTGAAATGTGAGGGGTTTTAACAAATTTTTGTTTTTTATTATAGACGGAATTGTTGACCATTTTAGAGAGGGGGATGTGAACCTATATTTAGAGAAAATGGAGTTGGAATGGCAATTGAAAATAAACGCCACACTATCTCCAGGTATTAATGAAAATGTGTCATTAAGTTCTGTCTTGAAGTTACGAGCATTGCAGGTTTAAGGTCAACATTAGGTATAATGGTTAACTTTGTTTTTTTTGTATTTTTATCTATACATGTTTTTTTAAAAACGTATGTTGTTCTTTGGTATGCTTCTGTTAGTCAAGTTTATTAAAGTCCTATTATAATATTTTATTAATTAATTTTTTATTAAATTGCAGGGTTTGCACATATTTTTATACATATGGCTACATTTATATTCAGTTATTTAATATAATAGAATTTTTTTAATGTTTTTAAGTGTTTTTAATCTTATTACTTATTATATTATTGTATTATTAGTAGTGGGCGTGCTGTATTCTCTAGTAGTATAAATGATGTTGCTTTATGTGTTTAATTACTCTGATGATGCCCTGATGATACAGCGTGAAAGCACTTAGTCATAGAATAAACGGTTTTGTTTCTCCTTCCTACCTGTTTGTGGATTTACTCAGTGTTTTTTTTTCTGGGTATGTGTTTTTGCTCTTCTAAGCAAGTTCGCTTTATACAGTTTACTAAAATGCGTGTATGCTCCATCTGTGTCACCACTCTGGTACATATTAAAAGGATGGCTGTATGCTCCATCTTTACTGGCACTCCAACACAGATTACTAGAATGGTTGTATTCTTCCTCTGTCTACGCTCTCTGGCACAGATTACTGGGATGGGTGTATGTTCCATCTGTGAAGGCATTTCAACTCAAAATTACTAGAATGGGAGTATTTTCCATTTGTATAGGCACTCTGGCACAAATTACTAGAAAGGGTGAGTGTATATCTGTGTAGGCTCTCTATCATGGATTACTAAGATGGGTATATGCTCCATTTGTGTTCACACTCTAGCACAGATTACCCTGACTGGTGTATGGTCCATCTGTGCAGGAACACTGACATAGATTACCAGGAAATGCTCCATCTGTGTATGAATTCTGGCACAGTTTAATAGGATGGGAGTATGCTTCATCTGTGTTGGCACTCTGACAAGGATTACTAGGGCAGGTGTATACTTCATCTGTGTAAGTAGTCTGACAGAGATTACCAGGCATGGGTGTGTGCTCCATCTATGTAAGGCACTGTTGCATATATGACCAGGATGGGTGTAGGCTCCATCTGTGTAGGTACTCCTACCCAGAATACTAGGATTGGTGTTTTTCCATCTGCATAGGCACTCTGACACAGATTACTAGGATGGATGAATGTTCCATCTGCATAGGCAATCTGGCACAGATTACTAAAATGGGTGTATGCACCATCTTTGTAGACAATCTGACACAGATTACTAGAATGGGTGTAGACTCCATGTGTAGTCACTCTAGCTGAGATTGCAGTGGGTGGTGTATGCTCTATCTCTATCATAGATCACAATGATTGGTGTATACTCCATCTGTCTAAGCATTCTGATACAGATTACTAGTATGGGTGTAAACTCCATCTATGTAGTAACTATGACACAGACTACTAGGATGGGTGTGCCGAATCTCTGCAGGCAGAGATTACCAGGATGGGTGTATGCTCCATCTGTGGAGGGACTCTGGCATGGATTACAATGATGAAGTGCATGCTCCATTTGTGTAGCAACTCTGGCACAGATTACTAGGATGGGTGCATGCTCCATCTGTGTAGGCACTGTGGCATATATAACAAGGATGGTCGAAGGCTCCTTCTGCTTAGGTTCTCTGGCATAGATAAGCAGGTTGGGTGTAGGCTCCATTTATGTAGGCACTTTGGCATTGATAACCAGGATGGGGTTAGGCTCCATCTGTGCAGGCACTCTGGGACAGATTTCAATGATTGGTGTATGCTCCATATGTGTAGGCACCCTGCTCAGATTAATAGGATGGGTGTATTTTTCATCTGTGTTGCTCCTCTGACAAGGATTACTAAAATGGGTTTATGCTTCATCTGTGTATGCACTCTAACACAGATTACTAGGATGGGTGTATGCTAAATTTTTGAAGGCACTCTGACACAGATTACCAGGATGAGTGAATGCTCCATCTGTGTAGGCACTCCAGCATAGATTACCAGGATGGGTGTATACTCTATCAGTGTAGGTACTCTGGCACAGATTACCAGGATGAGTGTATGCTGTATCTGTGTAGGCACTTTGGCACAGATTGTCAAGATAGGTGTGTGCTCCACCACTGCAGTCACTCCAACACAGATTATTAGAATGGGTGTATGCTCCATCTCTATGGGCACTCTGACACAGATTACCAGGATGGCTGTATGCTCCATCTGTGCAAGGACTGTGTTATAGATGACAATGATGGGTGCCTACTCCATCTGTGCAGGTACTCTGACACAGATTATGAGGATGGGTTTATGCTCCTTCTATGTATGCACTTTGCATAGATTACTAGGATGGGTGTATACTCCAGCTGTGTAGCCACTGTGGCACAGATTACCAGCATTGGTGTATGCTTCATCTGTGTAGGCACACATCTGTGTAGATATTTACTCCATGTGTTTAGGCACTCTGGCACAGATTACAAAGATGTTTGTATGCTCAATCTGTGTAGGCACTCAGACACAGATTATCAGGAAATACTCCTTCTGTGTATGCACTCTGGCACAGGTTACTAGGATGGGTGTATGCTCCATATGTCTAGACACTGTGGAACAGATTACCATGATTGGTATATGTTACATCTGTGTAGATATTCTGGCACAGATAACCAGGATGAATGTATGCTCCATTTGTGTAGGCACTCTTGCACAGATAACCAGGATGGGTTTATTCACCACCTGTGTAAATGTTCTGGCACAGATATGTCAGATAGGTATAGGCTCCATCTGTGTAGGGACTCATGCACAGATTACAATGATGGGTGTATGCTCCATCTGTGTAGGCACTGTGAAACACACAACCAGGGTGGCTGTATGCAGTATTGGTGTAGGCAGCCTGGCACAGATAACCAAGATGGACGTAGGTACCATCTGTGTAGGCACTGTGGCAGAGATTACAAAGAAGGGTCTATACTCCATCTGTGAAAGCCCTTTGTTGCAGATTACAATGTTGTGTATATGTTCAATGAGTGTAGGCACTCTGACAAAGATTACTAGGATGGGTGTACACTTCATCTGTGTAGCCACTCTGACAAAGATTACTAGGATGTGTGTAGCTCTATCTGTGTAGGCACTCTGGCACAGTTTACCAGGATGGGTGGATGTTCCATCTATGTCAGCACTACAGTACAGATTACCAGGCTGGGTGTACACTCTATCTGTGTAGGCACTTTGTCAGAGATTATCAGGAAATGCTTCATCTATGTAAGAGCTCTAACACAGATTCCTAGGTTGGGTGTATGCTCCATCTGTGTAGGCACTCTGACACAGATTACCAGGATGGGTGTAGTGTCCACCTGTGTAGGTACTTCATTATTGATAACCAGGATGGGAAAGGGTCCATCTGTGTAGGTACTCTGGCACAGATTACAATGATGGGTGTATGCTTAATCTGTGTCAGCACTTCTGCAGAGTTTCCCAGGATACATTTATGCTCCATCTATTTATGCACTCTGACAGAGATTACCAGGTAATGTTCCACCTGTGTAGGCTCTCTGGCACAGATTAGTAGTATGGATATATATGTTCATAGGTTCATAGATGTTTACTAGGCTAATGATCTCAAGGGCCTTTTTAAGCCTAGCCATGCATCCCAAATCTCTGACAAGTTCTGAAACCCTTGATAAGTATAAGCAGGGGCTCCATTGTCTCCTATCCTTCATATGTGTACGCACTCTGGCACAGATTACAATTATAGGTGTATGCTTCATCTGTGTAGGCACTTTGGCACAGAGTAATAGGATGGGTGTATGCTCCCTCTATGTTGACACTCTGACAAGGATTACTAGGATGGGTGTACACTTCAACTGTGTAGGCATTCTGACTCTGATTACTCAGATGGGTCTATGCTGCATCAGTGAAAGCACTCTAAAGTAGATTACTAGGATGGTGTATGCTCTATTTGTGTATGCAGTCTGGCACAGATTGCCAGGATGGGTGTGTCTGTGTAGAAACTCAGTGACAGTTTATCATTATGGATGTGTGCTCTATCTGTGTAGGCAATCTGACACAAATTACCAATATGGGAGTATGTTTCATCTTTCTAGGGACTCTGGCACAAATTACCAAAATGGGTGTATGCTCCATCTCTGTAGTCACTGTGACACAGATTAATAGGCATGTGTGTATGCTCCATCTCTGTAGGCACTCTGACACAGATTCCAAGATGGATGTATTTTCCATCTATATAGGAACTCTGGCACAGATTACAATGATGGGTGCATGTTCAATCTGTGTACAGACACTGGCACCAATTACAAGGATGGATATATGCTCCATCTGTGTAGGCACTCTGGCACAGATTACTTGGTTGGGTGTAGTCTCCATATGTGTAGGCACTGTGGTGCAGATTACAAGGATGGGATGACTCCATCTGCGTAGGCAGTCTAGTACATACAAATTGCATGGGTGTATGCTCCACCTTTGTAGGCAGTCTGGCAGAGATTACTAGCATGGGTGTATGCTTCATACATGAAGGCAATCTGGAACAGAATACTAAGATAAGTATATCCTCCATCTGTTTATGCATGCTGGTACAGATTATTAGGATGGTTGTATGATCCATCTGTGTAGGCAGACTGGAACAGATTACAAAGATGCATGTATGCTCCATCTGTGTTGGCACTCTGGGAGAATTACCAAAATGGGTGTACACTTCAACTGTGTAGGCACTCTGGCAAAGATTACCAGGAAGGGTGTTCACTCCATCATTGTTGGCACTCTGGCACAGATTACCAGAATTCGTGTAAGCTCCATCTGTGTGTGCACTCTGACACAGATTACCAGAATGGGTGTATGCTCCATCTGTGTTGGCGCTCTGGCACTGATTACCAGGATGGGTGTATGGTCCATCTTTGTATGGACTCTGACAGAGATTACCAGGAGGGGTGTATGCTGCATCTGTGTAGGCACTATGGCACAGATTGCTAGGATGGGTGCATTCTTCATGTATGTAGGGACTCTGGCACAGATTGTAAGTCTGGGTGTATTCTCCATCTGTGCAAGCACTCTGGCTCATATTACAAGGATGGGTGTATGCTCCATCTGTGTAGGCAATCTGGCACAGCTTACTAGGATGGTTTTATGCTCCATCTGTGTAGTAACTCTGGCACAGATGACTAGGATGGGTGTATGCTCACTCTGTGCAGGTACTCTGGCACAAATTACCAAGATGGGTGTATGCTCCATCTCTGTAACATTCTGTCACTGATTACTATGCTAGGTGAATGCTTCATCTGTGTCAGCACTCTGGAACAGCTTACCAGTATGGGTGCATGCTCCATCTAGGATGGCAGTCTGGCACAGATTACCAGGATGTGTGACTGTACCTATGGCTGGCCAATAATCATGGAGCCTCAATCCTCACCACTGACACTGGTGATGGATAGCCACTAGGAACAAAAATGGATACACACAGTATTTTCAGATGCAGTTCACTGTACCAAGCACATTTTCCCCTAAGAGCACACAGAGAGCACAGTCCTGACATGGGGCTGCTCTTTCTCTCTCTGTCTCTCTCCAGGCCCCAAACAAGACTCCACACTCACCACTTTGGAGCTCTGTGTCCTTACTCCAAGTATCTGACACACACACACTTGGATATTTGATTCACAGACACACACACACACACACACACACACACACACACACACACACACACACACACACACACACACACACACACACACACACACCTGGGAAAGGCTGGCACAGATTTACCAGCTGTAACTCTTCTGTCCGGACTATATGCTAATCAGGCTGCCACCAGCCAGCTACTCTAAGGTGCTACAAGGGTACGCAATTATACTGAGTAAAATTAATACTAATACAAATGGTAGAGTTTGACCAGTGCAGCAAGGCTTTCAGGAGCAGCCACAGTGTCACTGAAATAAGCATAAGTATCCTTAAGATGTTAAACGTTTTCTTGAAAAGACCAGCCACGATGAAAGGTATAGACATATTTAATAATAAATAATAAAATAGAAATACTGAATATCTAGTTACAATGAACATCAGAGTTTCAGTCACAGGAGATATAAAAATAACACAGTTGGACAGATTCACACATATGCAGAAAAACAATAGTTAATTAATCTCACTATATTTTCCTCACTGACTAAAGAATTAACATTCCTTAGTTAAGTTACTTACTACAGCAAGGCAAGACGATGAGTGTTGAGTTGCTTACTACAGCAAGGCAAGATGAGGTGTGTGGTTGTGTGAGATACCTATGACATATCTTTCCTGTCAGATTCCAAAAGACAAA
This sequence comes from Protopterus annectens, assembly GCF_019279795.1. NCBI lineage: Eukaryota > Metazoa > Chordata > Ceratodontiformes > Protopteridae > Protopterus > Protopterus annectens. The sequence continues at coordinate 37,592,508 of NC_056747.1, forward strand.
GTGCTGCTGTGAGAGTTCCATCATATCTCTCACTAATATCTAAAGAATCATTTCAGTGCTGGTTATAGAATGCCATCACATATGGTCTCCTGAGTCTGGTATCATACACACCCAGAGCTTTACCAAGATCTCTTGCAGCATCTAAAAGCTATAAAACAATTTCAAAGATTTCCACCCTTCTAAGGTGGTAATTAGTTCACCCCTAAGAATAATACAATAAGATTTCTAGCCCTGGTTTACATTTTTGTCCTGGCTACAATCAGACCTGTAAGATAAAATCTTTATGGCTTAAGCCAACCCATTTAACTGTTAGCTATTTTTTTCAAAATTAGCTGTATTGAGATTAACCTCTTCCCTTCCAGAATTCTCTGTTAAAACAAATATGTTTAATCAGTTATAATAATACTGTCTGACATACATTTATATCTTGAAACAAATAGTTGCCAAGAAGAACAAAAACTCCAGCCCGACCAGCTAATACAAACTGCCAATTTTAATATACAAAATATAGTTTAAGCGCTTTTGTCAAGATTGAAACAAAGACTTCATCAGAAACATAACTAACAACCTCTCAAAACTTTAAAAAGCATTTCAAATCAGTCACATGTAAAATAACATCCAGCTGGTGCAAACAACTAATTAAACAAAATGTTTCATTAAAGAAGCAAAGACAAAAAATATTGTTGCCACTTATAAAAATACATATTAAAATATATAAATTCTAAAAGGTTATAAACAAAAAGTTTACACTTCAAATGACTGTAGCTTTAATATACTATTAATCAAGTAATCTCCATGATATTCCCGAAGTCTCAAAATAACCCACTAAACAAGTGTAGTGGGCCCAAAAACAAAACAGTGTAAGAAACTTCTCTGTGTGGAAGATTTTCAGTCCATATAGCTCTAGTTAATCACTGTATATTAATCAGATCAGACAAAAGTAGTAGAAGTAGTGAACTTAAACTCATCTTAAGTAAAAAAAAAAATAATAAAAAATATATAATTGTACAGAATTACTCTGTACAATTTTATATATATATATATATATATATATATATATATATATATATATATATATATATATATACAATATATATATACAATATATATATATATATATATATGTATATATATATATATATATATATATATATAATATATATATATATATATATATATATATATATATATTTGACTTAAGATGAGCTTAAGTTCGTTATTTCTACTACTTTTGTCTGATCTGATTAATATACAGTGATTAACTAGAGATATATGAACAGAAAATCTTCCACACAGAGAAGTTTCTTACACTGTTTAATATACTATTAATCAAAACACATTCATTTAATCCAGGATAATTATAAGCATTTAGTTTAATTTGCCACAGAAGCTCCTTTTATTCAAACAAGACTTTCCATGGTCGTCCCCTAGGGTCCTCTCTTTCCATATCTATCCCCATAAATAAAAAGTGGTGCTCAGGAAATTTAAAGACATGCTTGGTAAGTGAATTGTTGCTATTATTCTTCCTAATATCCAATATGTGCTCATAAATCTGCTCACAAAACTCTTTTTGTGTGTACACCATCTGTGTAGGTACACTGGTACAGAACACTAGGATTTGTGTATGCTCTATCTGTGCAGGCATTCTGGCACAGATTATGAGATGAGTGTATGCTCCATTTGTGTAGGTCTCCAACACAGATACTAGGATGGGTGTTTGCACCCTCTGTATAGGCACTATAAAACAGATTACCAAAATTAGATCTCTGCAGGTACTCTGACACAGATTAGTGGAAAGAGAGAACACTCCATCTGTGTGTGCACTCTAGCAGAAATTACTAGGATGGGTTTATGCTTCATCTATATAGGCACTCTGACACAGATTACCTCAAAATGCTCCATCTGTGTATGCATTCTTGCACAGGTTACAAGGATAGGTGTATGCTCCATGTGGTAGGCACTCTGACAGAGATTACCAGAATGAGTGTGTGCTCCATCTGTGTAGGTGCTTTGACATAGATAACCAGGATGGGTGTAGGCTTCACATATGCAGGCACTCTTGCACAGATTACCAGGATGGGTGTATGCTCCATCTGTGCAGGTACTCTGACACAGATTACCAGGATAGGTGTATGTTATACCTGTGTAAACACTCTGATGCAGATTAATAGGAAGTGCTCCACCTATGTATGCACCCTGGCAGAAGTTACTAGGATGGGTGTATGTTCCCTCTGTGTAGGCACTCTAGCACAGATTACTAGCATGAGTGTTTCTCAATATGTATAGGCACTGTGACACAGATTACAAGAATAGGAGTACTCCATCTGTGTATGCGCTCTGACACAGATTACTAGTGTGAGTGTATGCTTCACCTGTGTAGGCACTCTGGCACAGATTAGATGGATGGGTGTATACTCCATTTGTGTACACTCTCTGGCAAAGTTTATGAGGATGGGTGTATGCTCTATTTGTGTAGACACTCTGATATATGTACCAGAATGGGTCTTTGCTCCATCTGTGTAGGCACTCTGACACAGATTACTTGGATGGGTGTATGCTCTATCTGTGAAGGCAATCTGGCACAGGATACTAAGATAGGTATATCCACCATCTATGTAGGCAGTCTGGCACAGATTACTAGGATGGGTGTATGCTCCATCTGTGTAGGCACTCTAGTACAGATTACCAAGGCAAGTGCATGCTCCAACTGTGTAGGCAGTCTGGCAAAGTTACCAGGATGGGTGTTCACTCCATCATAGTTGGCACTCTGGCATAGATTACCAGGATGCATGTTTGCCCCATCTATGTCAGCACTCTGACACAGATTAGTGGCATGAGAGAACACTCCATCTGTTTGTGCACTCTAGCACAGATTACTAGGGTGGGTGTATGCTCCATCTGTGTAGGCAGTCTTACACAGATTACTAGGGTGGGTTTATTCTTCATCTGTATAGGCACTCTGGCACAAATTACCAAAATAGGTGTATTCTTCATCTGTGGTGGCACTCTGGCACAGATTACCAGAATATGTGATGATCCATATGTGTAGGAACTCTGACATAAATTACCAGGAGGGGTGTATGCTGCATCTGTGTAGGCACTCTGGCACAAAATACCAGGATAGATGAATGCTCCATCTATGTAGGCACTCTGCCACAGATTACTAGGGTAAGTGTATGCTCCATCTGTGCAGGTACTCTAGGACAGATGACTAGGATAAGTATCTGCTCCATCTCTGTAGGCACTCTGGCACAGATTACAAGGATGGGTGCATGATCCATCTGTGTAGGCAATCTGGAACAGATTACCAGGATGGGTGTATGCTCCAACTGTGTAGGCAGTTTGGCAAACATTACCAGGATGGGTATTCACTCCATCATTGTTGGCACTCTGGCACAGATTAGTGGGATGACTGAACACTCCATCTGTGTGTGCACTCTAGCTCAGATTACTAGGATGGGTGTATGCTCCATATGTGTAGGCAGTCTGACACAGATTACTAGGATGGGTATGGGTGTATGCTCCATATGTGTAGGCAGTCTGACACAGATTACTAGGATGGGTTTATGCTTCATCTGTATAGGCACTCTGGCACATATTACCAACATAGATGTATTCTTCATCTGTGTTGGCACTCTGGTAGAGATTACCAGAATAAGTGATGGTCCATATGTGTAGGAACTCTGACATAGATTACCAGGAGGGGTGTATGCTGCATCTGTGTAGGTACTCTGGCACAGAATACCAGGATGGATGAATTCTGCATCTATGTAGGCACTCTGGCACAGATTACTAGGATGGGTGTATGCTCCAGCTCTGTAGGTACTCTGGCACAGATGAGTAGGATGGGTGTATTCTCCATCTGTGTAAATACTCTGGCACAGATGACTAGGATGGGTGTATGCTCCATCTATTTAGGCACTCTGGCACAGATTACAAGTATAGATGTATTCTCCATCTGTGTAGACACTCTGACAGAGATTACTAGGATGGGTGTGTGCTCCATCTGTGTAAGCACTTTGACGTAGATAGCCAGTATGGATGTAGGCCTCATGTGTGCAGGCACACTTGCGCAGATTACGATGATGGGTGTTCACTCCATCATTATCAGCACTCAGGCACAGATTACCAATGTGCATGTACCATTCATCTGTGTTACCTTACCACTCTGATGCAGATTTCTAGGATGGGTGTGCACTCTGGCACAGATTATTAGGATGGGTGTACGCGCCATCTGTGTGACACAGATTACTAGGATGGGTGCATACTTCATGTGTATCAGAACTATGCACAGATTACCAGGATGGGTGTACACTCCTTCTGTGTTGGCGCTCTGTCACAGATTACTAGGATGGGTGTATATTTCATCTGTGTTGGCACTCAGACACAGATTACCAGGATGGGTGTATGCTGCATCTTTGTAGGCACTCTGGCAAAGAATGCCAGGATGGATGTGTGCTCCATCTGTGTAGATACTCTAGCACAGATTATCAGGATAGGTGTATGCTCCATATGTGCTAGCACTCTGGCTCAGATTACAAGCATGGGTGTATGCTCCATTTGTATAGGAAATCTGGCACAGATTACTAGGATAGGTGTATGCTCCATCTCTGTAGGCACTCTGACACAGATTACTAGGATGGGTCTATTCACCCTCTGTGTAGGCTGTCTGGCACAGATTTCCTGGATTGCTGTATACTTCATCTGGGTAGGCACTCTGGCACAGATTAACAGGATGGGGGTATCTTCCATCTGTGGAGGCACTCTGGCACAGATTACTAGAAAGGGTGAGTTCTTCAGCTGTGTATGCTCTCTGACATAGGTTCATAGGATGATACTAGGCTATTAGCCCAGAGGCCATGAATTTTGCCCATGTTCCCACAAAGTCAGCACCTGTTTCCCCTGTCCAGCCGTGGCACATGTAGAATCCCATGGGTGCATTTATTTTGTTTCCCATCCAGTCGTCCAGGTTCCTCCTAAAGAGGGCAAGTGAGGAACTCTGCTTGACATGGAGAGGAAGTCTATTCCACAGATGGGGGAGTCTTTGGGACATAAATCTATCCCGCCAACAAATTCTATTAATGGCACATACCAGGTTGAGGCCTTGCATATGGGTTGCGCGAGTGGAGTTTGACTTATGGATATGCAGCAACTCCATCAAGGTTGGGTCTGAGATGGTCTTGTTTGCCAGACATAGGTCACCTCTGAGTAGTCTGTATGAGACTGAATACAGGGAAAGAGCTTTTAGCCTATCTGTATAGGATAGGTGTTTGAGACCCTGGACTTTCCTGGTCAGGAACCTCTGTTATCTGTCCAGCTGCTGCATGAACTTAGCAAGGTAAATGCTGAAAGGGGAATTGTACTCCATAATGGGTCTGATAAGGGAGGAGTACAGGGATGTTATGATCTCCTTGTTCCTGGATGAAATACCCTTACTTACGAGGTGGGCCATGTAGAAAGCCTTCTGTACAACAGAGGCAACATGGTAGTCAAAAGTCAGGTTGATAATGACCTGGATGCCCAAGTCCCTTACAACTGATTGCATGTTTAGTACATTATTAATTTGATAATTAGTGAGGATGCCATTTTCCCCAAAGAGGATAATTATGCATTTCTTGGCATTCGGTATGAGGCCATGCTTCTGGCACCAGCCATTAGTTAGGGTAAGGCCCTCTTGGAGGATATTCATATCACCAGAGGAATTTAAGACAGCATCCAGCTTGCAGACATTTGCAAACATGGTCAGCCACAGACCACTGGTTTTGACTTGTACCTCAGAAAAGTATATCCCAAACAGTAGAGGCCCCAAGACCGATCCTTGAGGTATGCACTCATTATGGATCTACTACTAGAGGTGGCGTCTATTTTGACTGAGTGGGTTCTATCAGTGAGCCAGTTAGCTACCCACCTGGTAACATACAAGTTGATGAAAATACAAAATAAAAATGCACAAACTACTATAAAACAAACACAATACTGGCTATGGAATAAAGAAAGAGTTGTATCTTATGTTAAGCGCTTTTCATTTACTGCATTTGTAAACTTCATCAGACAAAATCAGTGAAACATACAACAATTAAATAGTTTAAAATGTGGCGCCTTTTTTCACTACAGGAAATAACATCACAGACCTAAATATGCTACTTCCCCCATTGCATGTACCATTATACACAATTAGGTAGATATTTATATATATATAACTAAACATTCTAAATGCACTAAATATACAAAATATATACAACTATATAAATTATAAAATTATAATTAGCTTCCTAAAAATATTAGATGGATCCACATTTATATACATAAATAAAATATTCATTTATTAACTTAAACTAAACTTCTTATAATTACTAAAGCAACCCTTATCTACTTAATGCTTTTAATCTTAAAATACTGTTAATACTGCAAAGATCATTGACCCCAGGCCATGCATAAGAATGAAGCATAAGTTGCCAAACATGTGCTAGTGCATTATTTAACTGATCTTTCCTTATTGTATAGATGTGCTCATAAATTCTTTCCTTGACCAGTGACCTGGTGGTTTTTCCTATATAAAAAGCTGGGCAGAGTTGACATACTGCCACATATATTACCCCCTTTGAATTACAATTAAATTTACCCTTACTGGTATATTCTATGCCATTTATCTGTATGCATTGGCCTTGATGTATGTAGCTACAGTAATTGCACATTCCACATTTATTCATAATACCCACTGATATATTGGCACTCCAACAAGTTTTTAAGATTACTTGCTCTCCTTGCTACCATTTTGAAACCATGATACACTTTTGTTCTAATATTCAAATCCTCATCCATAAGTATCCAGTTTTTCATCATAATAGCCTTAATTTCATAAAATTATGTATTGAATGTCAGTATGAAAAGTGCAGCATTATCCAGGCGGCATTCGCTGGCCCCTAAAGGTATTGAGATATTACTATATGTTAAAATAGCCGCAAAATGACCATTTGATCATTTTGTTTTAACTTCATTGTACACTTCTTTAAGAATATGATTAGGATAACCTCTCCTTCTAAACATATTCATCAGATTATTGCACTCTATTTCAAAATCCATATCTAAGCTGACCATCCTGGCCACCCAGACCAGCTGTCCCTTGACTACTGATTTTTTATTAATTGACGGGTGTGCACTAGAAAAATTTAAGAATGAATTTGAGTAGGTGGGTTTTCTATAGATATTCACTACAAATCTATTATTATCCCTATCCTTGCTCAAAATAACATCCAAAAAATTAATCTCCTTATTGTCCACTTGTGTAAATGCCAAATATGAAGTAGTAGTATAAATATATGAAGGAAATAAATCTAGTGCTGCTTGACTGCCTTTCCAAAGGATGAATATGTCATCCAAATAACGTAAATATAGGCTAATATGTTGAAAAAACTCACTCCCATAAATGTGCTGCTGTTCCCACACAGCCATAACTATATTTGCAAAAATTGTGCCACAAGGTGAGCCCATGGCTACACCCACCTGTTGTAAAAAATATCTACCCTTAAAATAGATGTAATTGTTCTTAAGAACTATTTCCTAGAGTTTAGTATACAAATTAATTTTGGACTGTGTGATCCCCTGCTCACCTAAAAATATTTCTACAGCCTGTGTACCCTCTTCATGAGGGATCGCAGAGAATAAGTCCTTGATGTCCACTGTTACAAGTATACTATGATCACAATACTGTGTATGTTTAATTAACTCAAGGAAATTCCATGAGTCTCTACAAATTTGGGGACATTTCATTATCAAACTCTTTAAACTATTGTCCAAATACTTTGCACATGCATAAGTAATTGAATTATGACCATCTACTCTCAGTCGTAATGGTGGATTAGTCACATTCTTATGCACCTTTGGCACCCCAAATATAGTAGGTATTATATGAGAAATAATATTTAAATAATTATAAGTGCCAATATCTATTCTATTTTCAAGAAACATATCATTAAGGGCCATATGCACCCTTCTATAAGCTACATTAAACTAATTTCTACTTACCTCCTGATATGTTTCTGTATTTAATATATCTAGCATTCTTTGTTCGTAATCAAACATGCCCATTATAACTAACCCCCCCCCCCCCCCCGTTATCAGGCCTCATTATTCTTAAAGACTGATGCATGTGAAATGCCAAATTCATTCTCTCTTCATCTGTTAAATTGTCATTCAAAGATGTTTTGTTATTCATAGCATATGCCTGATATCCATTTCACATATTCTTTCATAAGCTACATTAACCTATTTCTACTCACCTCCTGATATGTTTCTGTATTTAATATATCTTGCATTCTTTGTTCATAATAAATATATAATAATAAATAATAAACATGTCCATTATAATTAACCCCCCCTTATCAGGCTTCATTATTCTTAGACTGATGCATGAGAAATGACAAATTCATTCTCTCTTCATCTGTTAAATTGTCATTCAAATACTTTTTGTTATTCACCATATGCCTGATATCCAGTTCACATATTCTTTCATATGATGCTAAAACGGGATGAAGTGGGGGGTTAAATGTACTATGCATGCGTGTTAATTCAAGGGGTTCAGAATGTGCTATTTGATTGTCACCATATAACAATGTGAAATTTAATTTTCTTAAAAATAACTTTGTCAACCAATATTTGTGCAAGATTATAGGTTCATAGGTTCATAGGTTCATACTAGGCTATCTGCCCGAGGGCATTTACAAGCCTAGCCCATAGTTTTGTGGCTTACGCCACCCCTTTAGTATGGGGAACTATACCCATTATTTTGCTGTGCCTCTGTTGAGCAGTGACACTGAGGTAATCCCTGGGGTATATCTGCGATCTTAGGTTGCTTAGATGCTACAAATGTAAAACCTTTACTCAATAAATTCACCATTGATTCATCTGTCACAGTATCTGAAAAATTATACTCTTTAAAATCATCTAAAGAATAATATACAATGACTGGACTACTATGAGCATCATTAGAAACTGAATCAATAATGGTTATGTCTTCCTTGACCTGTGTGGTACTGCATGGAGTACTTAATTGTATTTCCTCCCCCTGACATGATGCTGGTACCCCCTCTCTTCTGATTCTGCCTCAAGGGCGTGTAAAAACCCTGGTTATCAGACCAACCATGTTTGTTATTAACATTCTGATTATTTTTATTATTTATTCTTTCTGATCTTCTGAGAGGTGGGAACAGTTCATCATACTCTTCAAAATCATTCTGATAGGCAACTTGTTCAGCATCATTGATGCTTCCTAAAAATATTAGATGGATGCACATTTATATACATAAATAAAATATTCATTTATTAACTTAAACTAAACTTCTTATAATTACTAAAGCAACCCTTATCTACTTAATGCTTTTAATCTTAAAATACTGTTAATACTGCAAAGATCATTGACCCCAGGCCATGCATAAGAATGAAGCATAAGCTGCCATATTAACTCTGCCTTTTCCAGTTGTAATTCCCAGGGACCACCTCTATCATTACTAAGCACTTAGCAATATTCCAAATTGAAAATGATGATCATGATGTTCATGCACATGTTTGGCTAGTGCATTATTTAACTGATCTTTCCTTATTGTATAGATGTGCTCATAAATTCTTTCCTTAAGAGACAGAGTTGACATACTGCGACATATAGTACCCCCTTTGAATTACAATTAAATTTACCCTTACTGGTATATTCTATGCCGTTTATCTGTATGCATTGGCCTTGATGTATGTAGCTACAGTAATTGCACATTCCACATTTATTCATAATACCCACTGATTTACTGGCACTATACATATATATATATATATATATATATATATATATATATATATATATATATATATAAATATGTATTTAAAAGACTGCATAAAAAAGAAAGTTGTTCCAAAAGGACTACGAACTTGGTGATACCTCTCAGGACTTATTGAAAATTCTCCTTTACATTGTGAATTGTTAACTATGTATGACAGACATGGTTTTGAATTGTTAGAGCTATTAATTAAGTATAATGTGAAGGAAATTGATGTATTGTTAGTAGAGTGTGATGCCTTAGAAAAACAACTGCAAGCGGATGTTAATTATAGTAGATATAAATTTGAACATCAAAGAATATATATCAGTATTGAACATATTTTATCTGACTTGAAGCTTAAAAAACATAATAAATTATAAGGGACCAGCAACAGTATAGTAAGGGTCAGGCTTACCCTAAACCACTGAAAGTTAAAACACAAGTGGGTTATGTGAATAATACTGTCAACAATGGTCAAAATGTAAGGGCAAAGCATCAACAAGTTATAATCAATGATGCTGAACAAGTTGCCTTTCAGAATGATTTTGAAGAGTATGATGAACAGTTCCTACCTCTCAGAAGATCAGAAAGAATAAATAATAAAAATAATCAGAATGTTAATAACAAACATGGTTGGTCTGATAACCAGGGTTTGTACACGTCCTCGAGGTGGAATCAGAGGAGAGGGGGTTACCAGTATCATGGCAGGGGGGAGGAAATACAATTAAGTACTCCATGCAGTACCACACAGGTCAAGGAAGACATAGCCATTATTGATTCAGTTTCTAATGATGCTCATAGTAGTCCAAGTCTTGTATGTAATTCTTTAGATGATTTTAAAGTGTATAATGTTTCAGTTACTGTGATAGATTAATTAATTGTGGATTTATTGAGTAATGGTTTTACATTTGTACCATCTAAGCAACCTAATCTTGCACAAATATTGATTGACTTAAAGTTATTTTTAAGAAAATTAAATTTCAAATTGTTATTTGGTGACAATCAAATAGCTCATTCTGAACCCTTTGAATTAACATGCATCCATAGTACATTTAACCCCCACTTCATCCCGTTTTAGCATCATATGAAAGAATATGTGAACTGGATATCAGGCATATGGTGAATAACAAAAAGTATTTGAATGACAATTTAACAGATGAAGAGAGAATGAATTTGTCATTTCTCATGCATCAGTCTAAGAATAATGAAGCCTGATAAGGGGGGGGGTTAATTATAATGGACATGTTTGATTATGAACAAAGAATGCAAGATATATTAAATACAGAAACATATCAGGAGGTGAGTAGAAATAGGTTAATGTAGCTTATAGAAGGGTGCATATGGCCCTTAATGATATGTTTCTTGAAAATAGAATAGATATTGGCACTTATAATTATTTAAATATTATTTCTCATATAATACCTACTATATTTGGGGTGCCAAAGGTGCATAAGAATGTGAATAATCCACCATTACGACTGAGAGTAGATGGTCGTAATTCAATTACTTATGCATGTGCAAAGTATTTGGACAATAGTTTAAAGAGTTTGATAATGAAATGTCCCCAAATTTGTAAAGACTCATGGAATTTCCTTGAGTTAATTAAACATACACAGTATTGTGATCATAGTATACTTGTAACAGTGGACATCAAGGACTTATTCTCTGCGATCCCTCATGAAGAGGGTACACAGGCTGTAGAAATATTTTTAGGTGAGCAGGGGATCACACAGTCCAAATTTAATTTGTATACTAAACTCTAGGAAATAGTTCTTAAGAACAATTACATCTATTTTAAGAGTAGACATTTTTTACAACAGGTGGGTGTAGCCATGGGCTCACCTTGTGGCACAATTTTTGCAAATATAGTTATGGCTGTGTGGGAACAGCAGTACATTTATGGGAGTGAGTTTTTTCAACATATTAGCCTATATTTACATTATTTGGATGACATATTCATCCTTTGGAAAGGCAGTCAAGCAGCACTAGATTTATTTCCTTCATATATTTATACTACTACTTCATATTTGGCATTTACACAAGTGGACAATAAGGAGATTAATTTTTTGGATGTTATTTTGAGCAAGGATAGGGATAATAATAGATTTATAGTGAATATCTATAGAAAACCCACCTACTCAAATTCATTCTTAAATTTTTCTAGTGCACACCCGTCAATTAATAAAAAATCAATAGTCAAGGGACAGCTGGTCTGGGCGGCCAGGATGGTCATCTTAGATATGGATTTTGAAATAGACTGCAATAATCTGATGAATATGTTTAGAAAGAGAGGTTATCCTAATCACATTCTTAAAGAAGTGTACAATGAAGTTAAAACAAAATGATCAAATGGTCATTTTGCAGCTATTTTAACATATAGTAATATCTCAATACCTTTAGGAGCCAGCGAATGCCGCCTGGATAATGCTGCACTTTTCATACTGACATTCAATACATAATTTTATGAAATTAAGGCTATTATGATGAAAAACTGGATACTTATGGATGAGGATTTGAATATTAGAACAAAATTGTATCGTGGTTTCAAAATGGTAGCAAGGAGAGCAAGTAATCTTAAAAACTTGTTGGAGAATGGCAAGACAAGTTATAGTGCCAATAAATCAGTGGGTATTATGAATAAATGTGGAATGTGCAATTACTGTAGCTACATACATCAAGGCCAATGCATACAGATAAATGGCATAGAATATACCAGTAAGGGTGAATTTAATTGTAATTCAAAGGGGGTAATATATGTGGCAGTATGTCAACTCTGCCCAGCTTTTTATATAGGAAAAACCACCAGGTCTCTTAAGGAAAGAATTTATGAACACATCTATACAATAAGGAAAGATCAGTTAAATAATGCACTAGCCAAACATGTGCATGAACATCATGATCATCATTTTCAATTTGGAATATTGCTAAGTGCTTAGTAATGATAGAGGTGGTCCCTGGGAATTACAACTGGAAATGGCAGAGTTAATATGGCAGCTTATGCTTCATTCTTATGCATGGCCTGGGGTCAATGATCTTTGCAGTATTAACAGTAGTTTAAGATTAAAAGCATTAAGTAGATAAGGGTTGCTTTAGTAATTATAAGAAGTTTACTTTTAAGTTAATAAATGAATATTTTATTTATGTATATAAATGTACATCCATGTAATATTTTAGGCAGCTAATTATAATTTTTAATTTATATAGTTGTATATATTTTGTGTATTTAGTGCATTGATCATGTTTAGTTATATATATAAATATCTACCTATTTGTGTATAATGGTACCTGCAATGGGGGAAGTAGCAAATTAAGGTTCGTGATGTAATTTCATGTAGTGAAAAAAGGTGCCAAAATTTAAACTATTTAACTGTTGTAAATGTGTTTCACTGATTTTGTCTGATGAAGTTTATTAATGCAGTAAATAAAAAGCGCTTAACATAAAATACAACTCTTTCTTTATTCTAACATACAGATTGATGCCTAGCTGTTAGTTTATCTATTATGCCTGAGTGGGGAATATTTTTAAAGGCTTTGGCTAGGTCAAAGTAGGCAGTGTGCACAATCTTCCTCTTGTCCATGGCTTTGGTAACTACTTCAAAGAAGTCGACAAAGTTTAACAGGCATGATCTCCTTTTGACAAAACCAAACTGTGTGGGGTCAAGTGTTTGGGGGTTACCAATGTCCTTGTTTATATAATGCATTCCATGGCTTTGTATATCAGGATAGTTAGGCTGATGGGCCTATAATTGCCTGGGTCAGTGCACACTCCACCTTTGTGTAGAGGGACAACAGTGGCTGTCCTCTATTCAGCTGGGATGAAGCCGGTAGTCAGACTTTGGTCAAATGGGGTGCCTAATGGTGCTGAGAGCTAATGACTGAGTTCATGTAGGATGCAGCCAGGGATGATGTCAGGTCCCATGGAGACTGTATTTTTTGCCTTTGAGAGTGCATTAAAGACCTGCTCCCTGGTGATGAGGGGAGGGGGTGGGTGCTGGGGATGTCCTGGTTTACTGATGGAGGACAGGGTTGAAGATTTCCCTGAACCTGTCTGCCAACAGGTTGGCTATATCCACAGCATTTGTGTATGTGGTGTTCTTGACCACCAGTTCAGAGCAGATTTGGGTGTTACCTTTGAGCTTGTGGATGTATGTGAAGAAGGCCTTGTGATTGTCCTTAGTGGATGTGGCCAATTTGGACTCAAAGTTAGCCTTAGATGATTTCACCAGTGACCTTATTTGCTTGGTCAGACAAAGAAGAGAGTGCTTCCAACTTGGCACCTGCTGCTTCTTGGTCTTGGACAGCAATATTTTCCTTTTATTATAGAATTTGTTTATTGCTGCTGTCCACCAGATAGGTTTTCTCTTTCTTCAAAAAGATGATTTGGTCCTTTGAGGTATTGCTGAATCCATCCAGCTATGTAAGTGCTCATATATTTTTTTGGTGTAGACTTGGGCATTAGTGCTAATTCCAACTGAAGGGATGGTGGCTGTGAAGCTGCTTATACCTGGTCTTAGGTGATTGTAGTCAGCTTTGGAAAAGTCTTTTTGTTTGACCCTGACAAGGGGGTGGTCAGGGGAGATGGTGACTTTGAAAGCGATGGCTTTATGTTTGGATCTTAAAAAGGAGGATGACACTGTCGGGTGCTACAGTTGCTACTCATGATGGTTAATACCAGGTCCAAGATAATTTCATCTCTCATGGGGGTGTCAACCAGCTGATCCAATGCACTGGCACTGACAAAGTCCAGGAATCTCTGGGTGTTCATGTTTGGGCTAGAATAGGTCTTCCACTCTATGGTTGGGTAGTTAAAGTCACCCAGGATCAGGGTACAGGGTTGAATCTTGATGGATTCAAGTACGTCCAGATAGGTGGAGTGGGTGTCCTGAGTCATGGTTGGGGGTCTGTAGCTAGCTTTGATTTGAATAGGTCTTTTGTCAACAGTTAACTGCACTTGGGAGTGTCTCCTGTCTGTCATGCTGTTTGACCAGTCTGGAGGTGTGTGTGTCTTTGATAAATATTGAAACTCTACCTCCTTTGGCTTTGTAGCCCTCCATTTGGGGTCTGAAAGTATGGAAGAATGAGTAACCTGGCAAAGCTGGGGGAGTCTCCGCAGCTTTGAACCAGGTTTCAGTGACTGCATAAATGTCAGCATCCTCCAGGGTGAGGAATGATTGTAATAAGTGCAGTTTCATGGTAAGAGTCTTAGTGTTTAGCAGCATGACCTTTAAATTTTTCACATTGGTAATTTTGTGTTCATGACTTTGCCTAAAAAGGCATTAAGGGGTGGCAAGAGCCTTTGCAAGAAGCTTGAAGCCCAAGGGAGACAGATGAAGGCCATTTCTGGCAAAGCATAGTGGTTTGTCAGTCATGTCCTCCCAGGCTGTCAGGAACTGGATCCCCTTGGAATGACAGCAGAAACTAAGCCAATTGTTAAAGTCAATCATTTTCTGTTTGTATTGAGGCATCATTCTGGGTGATGGTAGGATGCTACTTAAGGCTAGGAACAGACCTGCCTGGGACACATACTCAGTGAGCTCAATCATGTCTCCCTTCATATAGCCCAAAGAGGTATATCTCAAGTCCTTCACACCAACATGGACTATGACAGAGTCATAACAATACCTGTTGTTAAGAGACTTGAGTGTGTCTGTTATATGGTGGATTCTAGCACCTGGCAAGCAACATACCGTGACTTTATCCTTGTCTAGCCTGATGAAGGGCACATCTGTGTGTCTCACAATACAGTCTCATACGACTAGTATGTTGGGTTTGTGGCTGGGCCTTAGAGGCTGCGGGACAAAGCTGTGTGTATTATGTGTGGTCCTTGGTGCTGTGGGTTGTGATGTGTATGTGTGTTTTTGCTTTAGTGGTCTCTTTTGTTTAGGTATGTTTTTGTTGAGAACCTCCACATATATAGGAGTGTGTTATACAGGTGTGGTTGGTGGTAGAGGTGGGGTGTTTGCTGTGTTTGCACAAACAAACTTCTCAGTGCCAGATGTACTGGCTTGTGATTGAGACAGCAAGGATTCTAGGTTCTTAATATAATTGCATCTCTCACATATAGTGTTCCTAGGTCGTAGTAGTAGAGGGTTGTCCATGTACATGAAGCAGTTGCTACACTGTCTCAGGATGCCTATATCAACAAGAATAGTAAGAGAAACCTTAGGAAACTATACATCCATGGTTGTCAGAATTTCTGGAAGAGAGATCAGGGATAGTAGAGTAGATACTATCTGAGGAGTGTACCTATAAGTGTGAGTAGGGCTGGATAAAATCAATACAGTAGCTGCAAGGGAGGACCTCACTTACACAGGAGTGCTGGTAAGGGAAAATACAGCTGTGATACCTCTCAAAGTGTTACAACAGAGCTGCAGCAGTACACAATGTACAAACAAGCACAAACTCGTGCAAGCTCAGGGTTTAAATACCACAAAAATTAAAGTAAAATAGAAACACTGGAATTGACCGATCAACCCTTGTTCCAGAGCTCTTAGCTAAATACCATATGCCAGACCAGTTCCAACCAGTTCACTTACTCTCACAAAGTACAGGCAGGCCCCCGCCAGCACAAGATGGCATAGCAGGAAACACAGGAATCATACAAACAGATCTGGATACAGCAAAACCTGTAACCAGACTATACTAAAGATATTTAAACTCTGTTTAGGTCAATTTAACACAGGAGAACAGATACAGACTTAAATATAACAGTGGCAAAGAACAACAAACTGATTTAAACAAAATAACCAATTAACCAATAAAAAAGCTCAAAACTGACCCATGTTCCAGCAACCTTCAATCAGATAAGTTCTAAGTGCACACTCCTATCATTAGGGTGCAGGGGAACCCTCTCCAACAAAAGATGTCCTGGTTAAGTGCACAAGTTATACCAACAGAGCTAGATTCAGCAGATCTGAATGTAGTCTGCTACAGCAAACAAGGTGCACCAATTTCAGGATGAAACAGTTCAAATATGCAGGCACAATAAGCCTTCAACCAGCAATTCCCAGCTCATAAAGGTAACATCTATTCTCTCCTCCCACAAGAGTCACCTATAACCATAAAATTTGGTTTGGATGTGCTTTGCCTTAGGGACTTGTTTGGTGAGACACTTGTGCTTGTGGTTTTATGTGTATTGAGTGCTATAGGTACTGTATTAGGTGTAGTATATTTGTGTTTCAGAGGTCTCTGGTGTTTAGATAAATTTCTGGTGAGTATCTCCGCGTATGATGGCTTATGTGTTGAGAGCATGGTTTGTGCAGGAGGTGTAATATGTGGGCTGACAACTTGTTCAGTGTCACTGTTCCATGAATGAGAGAGCAAGGATTCCAAATTCTTATTGTATTTGCATCTCTCACAAATTGAGCTTGAATGGTTTAGGAGTAGTGGGTTGTCAGTGTACATGAGGCAATTGCTACACTGCCTCAGGATACCCATATCAATCAGGCTGGCAGGAGAAATGGAGGAGAACTGACCATCCATAATTGTTTGTGTCTTTCAGCTTTTCCCGGTTAGGGGTCGCCACAGTGGAACTCCGGTCAGCTAATGATTGGCAGTAGATTTTTACATGCTGGCTTGCCAGGCCTAACGCGCAACCTTCAATGAAGGAATGCCCATTCACGCATGTTGCCACACAGAAGACGCTCTAACTGAGAATCGAACGGGCAACGTCTAACTGTGAGGCGACAATGCTACTGCACCACCACCACCATAGTAACTGACCATCCATAATACTAGGTATAAATGTGCTTACTTTAATGACGAAGGATGTGGTTTAATTGGGGGCTTAATGCTGGGTCTATACTGTTGGAGCTGGCAAGGGGTACAAGACTATTAGGGATTAGGAGATTTCAGTTAAAGTGGCAAATGCTGTAGAAAGCCCAGCTGAGGTGCTCTTGGAGCAGCTAAGCACAGTTTAAGGGATTCTTCAGTTGGTGCATGGGCAGCTTCTAAGGGAAAAATAAATCTACTTTAGCTTTTGTGTCTATAACCGCCAGTGGTTACCTCCACTGCTCAGTGCTGTGCAAAGGTGTGCTACGCAGCTC